>NC_064638.1:567757261-568057261 GCF_023864345.2 Schistocerca serialis cubense
GCGCACGGGGTCCCGGGTTCGATTCCCGGCGGGCGGCGGGGTCAGGGATTTTCCCTGCCTCGACATGACTGGGTGTTGTGTCGTCTTCATCATCATCATGCATCCCCATTACGGTCGGGGGGGGGGGGGGGGCAATGGCAAACAACCTCCGCTAGGACCTTGCCTAGTCGGCGGTGAGGGTCTCCTACGCTGTCAAGGAGTATGGGACTTCATCATCATCATCACTCTCCTTTCACCATAGCTCCGTGGCGGCAATACTTGCAAACCAGTGGCATATCCCACAAATGAATAAATAAATAAACTTAACATATGTAACCAAAAAGGCGAGCCGTATAAAACTCCGTAATTTGTGAGACCGAGCATTGAATAAATTGTGGATTATATGCAGGAAATCCAGTATGTGATGTGGCGGCTGTTAAACTGAAAACTAATTATTCGGAATGCCTGTATCAACGATTACAAGATTCTAAAATCTTGGAAAAGTAGCGTGTCTACAGGTGATATTTATATGCCAGCCGTCGGTTAGTTTGCCATTGTAGACAGCATTATTTCATTTATAGAAATGTTTCTTTCCCTTGATTTATCCCTGTGCGAAATCTATTTTCATCTCCAGCATTCGGATTTCGTCTTCCTTTTATGTAACTCTTGTCACAGCTCTTTGAGGTTGCAGTATACCCGCCCATATAGTTCCAATTGCCGCCATGGTTATCGAGAACGGCCGCGTCCCCGCATTACAGCTGCCGAGGGAAGAGGAACGGTTAAGAGAAAGGCAGCGTCGGCTGCCTGTAGCAGCTACCCGCGGTTTGTGCGTAATACGAAGTTGCAGGCGATATTTGCGGAAATATTGCCCGCTAAGTGGCACTTCCTTCAGATAGGAAATCACCTAATTTGTTGACATATTCGTGCTCGAGGGTTTTACCTACAAGTTCTATATTATTTACTTATCAAAAATGATGAAAAACTGTGAAGCGAATGTTAAAAACTGGTTTTGGGAACCTGTTTGCACACTGCATTTCTTAAATACAGCATAGCAGTAATGTTTACAAATTGTAATTAACTGTGACTGAAAAAACTGTCAAAATGATGTTCGCTAAAAATCACTATCATTTGTGTTTAATTCAACATCATCACCATCGTCATCGCTTGATAACAACCTCATCAATAGCCGTTGTCCCGCCAGGGGGCTCGCCGCTCTTTGGCGGGTTCGTGCTTGGCTACTATGGCGCCCCAGCCTTTGCAGCATCTTTTCCCTTCCATGCTGCATGTCTATCCTCATGCTGTTCTTTTTCCCCTCCCTTGGGGAACTTGTCTGGGCTGTTTTTGGAAATGTATTCTGCATTTTCGGTAGTCAATATCTGAATACTCTCCACTGTTCCTTTTTCTATCTTTTTTTCACCTTTTCCTATCTTCCCTCTGCTTCGGCGTTTTAGGTTCCTCCTTCCTTCCTCCCAGTGCACTCCAGAAGACCGGCCCACGCGTCTGACGCTCAACAGGTGACAGGGTAACACGTAATTCCCAGTCCCGGGTCGACAGGCAGGGTTTGCACGTATCCCACGGTACAGGCAAGCCTAGGGAGGAGTGACTGTCTGAGCTGCTACTTTCCCAAACTACCGATTGGTCCCGTCAGGTGTTTGGGAGGTGTGACCTGAGGTGAAAACAGTCACTTAAGGCAGCTGCGCCCACTACTGAAGGGCGCCCCCAGTTGGAAGGTGCGCGCCATCGGAGACGCTGGCAATCATGGGGGATTTTCTCGCAACGAGCCAATCATCTTTACAGTCAATGGCTACGAAACGTAAGAGGAATGAGGTTAATGATTCAAAGATCCTACCAGTTGCACTAAAGTTTCTCCTTGTTCCTGTACTGAAGACAGTCAATCCTTTCCTACGATAAATCCGTTTATTATTCAGAAAGGTGTTGAAGCAATTGCTGGCCCTGTGAAATTCTGTTCTCGTTTACAAAATGGCACTTTGCTTTTGAAGACTGCTTCTGATTCTCAAGCACAATAATTGCCTGCAGCTACGCTCTTCCATGGCTATCCTGTTCGTGTCGAGGCCCATTGAACGCTGAATTCTTCCCGTGGTGTTATTTACACTAGGCTGCTCGATAGTCTGACCAAGGCAGAAATCCAAACATACCTGTCTGATCAGGGTGTCATTGCCGTCCATCGGGTGATGAAAAAAGTAGATGCCTCCTTAGTGCCCACACGCACTCTCTACCTCATTTTTGATAGAGTGGTTCTTCGATCAAAAATCAGAGCAGATTACGGAGTTATCACAGTCAGACCGCATATTCCGAACCTGATGTGCTGCTACCGTGTCATCGTTACAACCGCACTCGAGAGTCCTGTCGATACCCTGCCAAATGTGTAACCTGTGGTAGGCATGCTCACGAGGACGATTGTGTGCCTCCTTCTCCTCAGTGCATCAACAGCAGGTGTGACCATGCCGCTTCCTCCCGCCATTGTCCCATGTATCTCGATGAGCAGACTGTCCAGGAGATCTGTGTGAAGGAAAAAGTTGTTGGCTAGTTGGAAATCCTTTTTTCTACCATCTGGCACCTACAGTACTGTTCTTGTTACATCTAGCTCCATGGAGGACATGGCCATGCAAACTTGCGACCTCAAATTTAGCACCACAGTTGTGAAATCGCCCAGCATCATGGTAGCATCCCCGTCTCCTCCTCCAGCTGTGCAACACGCCAACTCTCTCGCCTGTTGGGGCAAAGTTACCAGCTACACAATTGGCAGGCCAGGAAGGACATAAGGAATACTCCCATGAAGACTTCCTATGTCCCTCCAGCCAACCAACACCTGAGTCTTCCTCTGCTAACCGGAGAGGCTCAAAGAAATCAAACAAACGCAAAAGGTCTTCTCCTTCGCCGATTCAAATATCCTCTTCGATGATGTGGCCACATGATACCCTCACCCGGCTGACCTCCGTGTCGCCGGTGCACACCACCAACACTTTTTCTGCCGTGGATGACGCAGGCCGACACTAGAAGAATGCTGATGCTTCTGTAGACTCCATGGGGCAGGATCCTCCTGTCTCTGTGCCCTGTAGCTGCGGGCGTTCGAACACTGGCAGCCGCCGAGGTGACACCACTTCATTTTTTCCTCATCATGACTCTCCTCCAATGAAATGTTTGTGGCCTTCCATCCAACAAAGAGGATTTACGGCTGCTCTTAGGATTGCAGTGTCCACTTGTTCTCCGCCTTCAAGAAACATAATTGCATCTTCATGGCCACATTGAGGTCTTGCATTTCTTCCTGGTCCATTTTGACCTTCCACCTGAGGATGGCGTTCCATCTCACGGGGGAGTCATGCTGCTCATGCGGGATGATGTTCATAGTCAACCCATCTCCTTGACTACCCACCTTCAAGCTTTTGCAGTTCAGCTTTTCCTTCCTCACTTGACCTTTTCCCTTTGTAGCGATTACATCCCTCCATCATACGATGTCATCAGGACAGACTTCCTCCAACTTACTGGGCAGCTACCTCAGCCCTTTCTGCTGCTCAGTGACTTTAATGCGCACCATCCCGTTTGGGGTTCTCCCAGAACCTGTGTGAGAGACGCCCTCTTGGCTGATCTTCTTAATCACCTTAACCTCTTCTGCTTTAACACAGGAGCACCCACGCTCCTTTCAGACTCCTCGGACACCTATTCCCATTTGGACCTAACATTCTTCACTGCCCATTGTCTCGAGTGATCTGTTCTCACTGACACATACTGGAGCGACCATTTTCCATGTGCTATCCGTTTGCTGACTCCTTTCCCACTTGCGTGCACACCCAAATGGAAGATTATTAAGACCGACTGAAGGCTTTACTCCTCCCTGGCGATCTTCGATGAACATTTCTCCAGTTGTGATGACCAGGAATATCTTATCAACATTATCCTTACCGCTGTAAAACGTTCCATTTCTCGTACTTCCTCTTTACCACGCCATGTCCCGGTCCCTTGGTGGAATGAGGCATGCCGCGACTCAATTCGTGCACGGAGACGTGCTTTCCCCGTCTTTAACTGTCATCCTACGATGGCAAACTGCATTCATTGTAAACGGATGTGTGCACAGTGTCATTGAGTTCTCCGGGATAGCAAAAAAGCTAACTGGATTTCATTCACTAGTTCTTATATCAGTTCCACTCCCTCTTCCGTTGTGTGGGCCAACTTCTGACGGCTCTGGGACCAAGGTCCATTCTCCAATTTCTGTCCTGACAGTAGCAGACGATGTGATAGTGGACTGTATTGCTATCTCCAACACCTTGGGCCGCTATTTTGCTGAGATTTCGAGCTCCTCCCACTATCACTATGCCTTCCTCCATGAGAAACGAGCAGAGGAGGCTCGGGCGATACCATTCTCTTCTCCGAATTGTGCATGCTACAATGCCATCTTTACTATGACGGGGCTAGATCATGCTCTCACTTCATCCCGATCCTCCGCTCCAGGCCAGACGCTGTTCACATTCACTTGTAGCATCACCTTTCTCTTGTGGGCAAGCACTTTCTGCTTAATGTGTAAAGCTGCATCTAGGCAGAGATCATGTTTCCCATATGCTGGCATGAAGCCACTGTTATACCCATACCTCACCCTGGTAAGGACAAACACCTCCCTTCTAGCCATCACTCCATTTCTATTACCCGCCGTGTTTGCAAGGTGATGGAAAATATGATTCATGGCCAGATAGTATTGTGGCTCGAGTCTCGCAATTTACTAAGCACTGCACATTGTGGATTTCGAGAGCACCGTTCTGCAGTTGACCATCTCGTCATTTTGTTCACTCCTATCATGAATGGTTTTCTGCGGAAATCCCAGACTGTGGACATGTATTTAGATTTGGAGAAAGCCTACAACATCTGCTGGAGGACTGTTATCCTCCGTATTCTAGACGTGGGGCTTCTGTGGCCACCTGCCCCATTTCCTTCAGGAAAAGACCAAGTTTTCAAGGTAAGTGTGGATTTTTCCTTATTGGGCACCTTTATCCAGGAAAATAGTGTGCCTCAGGGTTCCATCCTGAGTGTCGTCCTCTTTGCTATTGCCATTAACCCTAAAATGGCCTGTCTCCTGCCAGGCATCTCCAGCTCCATTTTCATCGACGATTTTGCCATCTACTGCAGTTCTCCACGGATTTGTCTCATTGAGCGGCGTCTTCAGCGCTGTCTCGATCATCTTTACTCATGGAATATCGACAATGGCTTTTGTTTCCGTTTGTACGAATTTTTGGCGGCGCAATTGGTTTCTTCCACTGTCTTTACGTCTAGGGCTGGTTCCTTCTCCGTTCATTGAAATTAGGAAATTCCTGGGGCTCATGCTCGACAGGAAACTTTCTTGGTCCTCCCACGTGACTTTCCTGTCAGCCAGCTGTATGCGATTCATCAGTGTCCTACATTTCTCAATGGTACTTCCTGGGGTGCAGGTCGAACCACCCTCCTCCATTTGTACTAGTCCCTTGTCCATTCGAAACTAGATTATGGGTGTTTCGTTTATGCATCCGCACGTCTATCCCCATTACACCGTCTCAATACTATCCACCATCGTGGCACACGTTTGGCCAATGGCCTGGTTGAGAGCCTGTATGCAGAAGCTGCCAAACTACCACTGTCCTACTGCTGTGACTTTCTTCTCGGCAGATATGCATGCCATTTGTCTGTCATGCGTAGCCACTCATTCTGTGCCTCCTTATTCGATGACTGCTTTGACAGATAATATGAGTTTCGTCCCTCTTCTGATACCTCCTGGAGTTCGCTTTCGGCTTTTGCTCTGGCGGCTTAACTGCAACTTTCCCGGTGGGTGTGAACCCTTCACCGCCTTGGCTTCGTGTGGTGGCCCGTGTTCACCTTGGCCTTCATTCGCTTCCTAAGGACACCACTCCAGCCTCGCTCTATAGCTGTAAGGTTCACAGCCTTCACATGGAATTTCGCGAGAGTACCTTTGCGTACACTAATGACTCTCTGACTGACTGTGATGTCGGGTGTGCCTTCGTCATTGGTGCCGAACAATGCTGAGTGGTCACAGCAGAGCTCTTCGCCCTGTATCAGGCCAAGCAGTACATCCGGCGGCACAGGCTTTTCAATTGCGTCATCTGTTCAGACTCCCTCATCGCCCTTCAAAGCCTCTGTGCGCTGTACCCTGCCCATCCCTTAGTGCAACGGGTTTAGGAAAGCTGTCACTTGCTCACTCTTGATGGACTCACTGTGCTGTTTATGTGGATTCCTGGTCATGTAGGTCTGACAGGAAACGAGGCTACTGACGCTGCTGCCAAGGCTGCAATCCTCGTAGCTCAGCCCACTAGTTCCTATATTCCCTCCGATGATTTCTGCGTTACTGTCTGTCAGGAGGTGGTGTCACTATGGCATCGCCACTAGTCCTCCCTTCATCGGAATAAGCTCCAGCTCATTAAGCCTCTCCCAGCGACATGGACAACCCCCTCTCCGCCCTCCAACCGCGAAGAGATGTTAATAGGTTGCATATTGGGCACTGCCTTTTAGCCATTGTCATTTGTTAAGTGGCACTCCCTCACCACTTTGTACACATTGCGCACAAGTTTCAACTGTCCGCCACTTCCTGATGGAATGCCCGTTTTTTACCATTTACGTTACCGCTTGTGTTTGCCGTCTGAGTTACCGGCCGTTTTAGCAAACGACCCGCGGGCTGTCGACCGCGTTTTACTTTTTATCCGTCGTAGCAATATGGCGAAGGCCATTTAGTTTTTAGTTCTGGATCTCCGTTTCTTTATGGCGTATTTTATAGACCTTTCTCCACGTCCCTGGTTTTAGCTGTCTTCTCATCCGGTGATTGGGAGTAATGTGTAGTCGTTTTTAACTTCCCTCTTTCCCGCAGTAACCTTGCCAGTCCTGTGCAACAACCCAAAGCAAAGCAGCATTAACAAGATTCTGTTATCTTTCTTTCTTTCTCATTCAAATTGTCTTTCATTTTGGCCCATGCCAATTCTAGAGGATTTAGATCGCAGTCACAGGGCGGTAAACGGACTACATTGTGGCTTCCTCTCTCAGCGTATGTATCAGCGGCGTAAATTTTCACGACTGGTTTGTTTTCCTTTATTTTAGACAACAGTACAGCCTTCCTAATTGAATCGTTGCAGTTTATTCGCCTGATTCGCAACCACTCTAACATTGTAATTCTGAAATAATGTTTATGCTGTCGAACTTCCTGCTGTGGTACGGCTCATAACCCACACAATCACAGAACTGGGCGGAATATTAGGAAACACCATATCTGCATACCCCTCTGCCCCTCTTACCGAAGTCCACTAGTTTCGTCGACTTCGTAAAGTTTGCAGGTTAGTGGAAACGGTTTTTTGCATGAAATTTCCTGACAAATTAAAACTGTGTGCCAGACAGGATTCCTAGTTTCTTGCCTTAATCTGACACACAGTTTTAATTTGTCAGAACGTTTCAAATCAGCACAGACTCCGCTGCAGGGTGAAAATTAGTTCTAGTTTCTTGCATCTTGCTGCAAGTACTTGTCAAATTTGCCATTTCTTGGAAGTTTCGTCATAGTTACAGAAGTTGTGTGTTCAGTACCGGTGCGAAAGTTACTGTCGAAAAGCAGGATGCCACAAAGACAGGTGGGCCGAAACAAATGTCAATTGGAACCCCTAGACACACATAACTGGCACCACCAGTCAATGAATTGCAAAGTGACTTTACTAAGCAATTTGTTTCACCAGAACGGAGAGCAGAACGGCAGTATAGACGCCTTTAAATTTTAGCTGATTTTTTTTTTATGTTAGCGCAAATGCATTATATTTGCGATACAGCTTGCGCAAATGGAAGCATAATTAAAAGATAGTCTGTTGGTGAGATACCGCTGTTTCTCGCTATCGAATATTTGATTATACAATAGACAAGAGATGTGCGAAATTTGCATATGACATCCTCAAAGTTTTTAATCCAGGTAAGTCCTTTATTTCAGTTAACTGAATAGTGTTTCTAGATAACATGAATATGTACTCCTCTAACACTTTTTCTCTAACTTTATTTGTGTGTTCCCTCACAATTTTTATTCACTAATAATAATGCAATAACAGGGGCGACTGCTCAGATTTTTAAGAATAACTGCACTTCTGCAACAAGTACTTGCAGCAAGTTTCTGAAATAAAATTGCCCCAGTGACTTGAAGAAGTAAACTTGAGTAAGTTTTTGTTCTAATGCAAACATCTCAGCACGTGCTTACAGAAGGTACTTGTAGCAGATAAAAGCCTTTCGTAATACATCGCATCTAGGGGCATCTTGACGTTGACAGCGCTCGGAGACAAATGAATATGTTTCAAGTAGTGCCGATTTTCTCCGCTTCTGGCAGCACTAACGAAGTCGTCATGTTATCGTGGCCAAACAATTAGTGCGTAGAATTTGTGACGTCTTGTGTGAACGGCAGCGCACGATGGAAGTATAGCAACCAACAAGCTGTGGTGCGCATTAGATGCGTATGCGAACCCGGCTTTATTTTGACTTTTCGTGTACTTCGTACATTTTCAAAATTATCCTTGAAACGTTAATTTATAGTAAAATTTGTTAACTAATCTCATGACTTGCTTCGTAAACACACCGATGCTATTTTTAGTGAATAAACACTAGCGCTATGCATACAGTGTTGACGTATTTTTTTAAAAATAGTTCTGTTTCTGGAGGACGTGCTACTAAAAGATAGAATATTAACAAAAGATAATAGAATCGTCAACGAAGATAGAAATTGCCCCGGAGAAAACTAAGATAGAAATACGGAAACAATTTAACTCTGACGGCTGGTGGTCATCAATCCACCGAATTCGTAACGGGCGCGAACTCTCCTGGGGCCTTAAATCTTTTAATCATAGATACTGTATAATTCTTTATCTTGCTATGCGTCAGGGTATACTAGATATACTGTGTTTGCGTGTGGTATATTGTGAACTTGAAAAGGTCCACTGGAACGCTGAAAAAAATTTGCCTGTTTCCTTCTTTAAATTCGGGCTATGATGAAAATCACTTACTAATACCAAACCTTTTATTTGTAAGTTTGGTGCAACAGCCTTATCATTACAAGTTCTGACCCTTTTTTTGTATCATATCTATCTTTTTGCTATCCTCCCGGCTTTTTGGTAAAGAACTAGAAAATACTTTAAAAAAATTCGTGGGGTGAACTTCTCTATCAGGTTTGAATTTCGGAAATTGCTTTGATAAACACATATTAGTTCCCAATTGTAACACCTCTAATAATCTTCTCGATAGCCCACTGTTATTTACACCTGCCATCTTATGAATTTCCTGCTTAGTACTCTCAATAGCCTCCCATAGTCTTGTTAATTCTTTTTTGTGTTCTTCTGTACCTTCCTTAGAAATAGTGTTTGTACTAAGCGATCCTATCTTCTCTTATACGGTAGAATTTACAAAGTCATGTAATCGTTCCTCCAAATCAGATAGCGTTTCAGGTGTCTTATCTATTTCTCTAAATAATTTGCATTGTTCACAAACAGTTACACGCTCATACGCCTCTGAGATATGCCCTTCAACTTGATTGAACACTCTAACGGTAAATTGATATACTTTGTTAATTTTATCATCTAATTTTTTGAATTGCTCTTTTACTTCCTCGTGAACTAAATCTCATTGGTCACTAATCTCATTCTTTAACTCCTGAGTCAGCTAGATCAAAGTATTTACAATGTTAGTTAATTTAGCTTCTGTTTACTGTTTGATGTGTTCTTTTATCTCTAATTTTAGTTCTCCTTTCGTATTTTCCACCTCAACAGACAGTTCATTACTTTTAGACTCTACTTTGTCAGATAGTTCTTTAATATTACAATTCATTTCTTCATATGTAATAAACCTTTAAACCATTCTGGAACCTCTGCAGCCATTTTTCAACTAATGACGGGCATACAATGCAAATATTCTCTATTATATACCCTCTGTTCTGTAACAAAGGATCACTGCACAGTTTTCTTAAACGTGATGACACTGAAACACTGTGTCACTGACTAGACGAAAAAGGGTTTAAAAGTGGATTTCTGTATTTTCTGAAGAGCTCGCTCTTCCCGATGAACCGCACTCTCTTGTTGTATAGCCGACGCAACGGCGTGTACCTGTATGTGGCGATGTACCGCGGTGATTTGCACCACCCAACGCAGCTGACGTTTTGTGCATAGCGACAGGTGGCTACACTGCGTCGTACAGCAGTACCCCTGCAGCGTTGCTCAGCTACTACTGCGTCCCAGCCGATGTCAAGATTCGAAATCTTCCCCTCCGAACCAGCCGAGAAATTACTCCGTCGTAGTTAAAACATTCTTTTATTCACGCATCGGCGTTGTTTACTTGACACGTAAATTTAATTGAAGTTCCGTAATACTTGTACCTCAATTGCATAAGTATGGTTTGTCTTCTTCGGAATTATTCCGACATTTCCTTTCGCTTTCTTCTAAACGGATCATTGATGGGTTTAGACAATATAGTTACGTCAGTTCACTTAAAGTTTCTCCGTTTGTTTAATCAATGTTGCTCTTAGCAAAGTCGTAATTTATCGCTCGTTGAATTTCAAGATTTTTTAAATTTATAGTTCTTTATTTTCTTTCTTTTGCTTCAATGCTCCACGTCCTATACACTGGCAATACAGTGAAGTGTTTTTTATATAGCTGCTGGCTCGCTCCGCGTAATTGAAGCTTCATGAGATCTGTCATCCGAAGTAATATCTGACGGATTTACCTTTGTTTTTTAACCCGGTCGCCGTAACTGATTCTCTTGAAGTAGAGGTCCTGCTGATCAGTGCCTCTGAAATCCTGTGTATAGCCGAAGAAAGGCTTGAATTCTTCACGTTCTGCAGCTGTTATTGGAGTAAAATAAGATAACTTCTACTCATTTCACGAAAAAGGACGTCCACTACTTGTACAAAGATTTATCTCCTTGAATAGGTGTACAGATCAATAGAGTAGCTGGGGAATTAGAATGGAACACAACTTTTCATACGGCATGCGTCACAACTTTTCATATGCCATACGCCTCGAAGGCTCAACATGACATCCAAGCTTACGATACGTATATTTTGTCTTTTGGTTTCACTCTTGGAGAGTGTGGCTGCTCCTTGACGGTCAAGTCACCACCAAGTCGCTGCGCCAAACCGTAAAAGGCTCCACTCACAGTAGGTGACGCTGTTTACTTGTCGTCTCACCTTGCCGTTTTCTCGTATTCCACACCTCCCTTATAATGTCTGCACATATGAAAAACAAACACCTGCGCAAAGTAAATGTTCTGCGACTCACTCCCTACTTAATATTATTCTGTAACGATCATCTTTCCTTGTGTCATACAAGGAGTGTGAAGTGTCAGCTCGCTTAAACGGCATGTAACACTTAAGTCGGTATCTTTCCATTGTCCAGGGCGTCTCCACACACATCTACGGTGGTCAGCGTGGCTCAGTTAGAAACAGGACTCATCACTGAAGACAATTCTACACCGATCAATGAGATTCTAGGACGAAGACGAGTCTGGATACGCCCCAGACAGCATTGGGATACCAACCTGACTATCACCTGCCGTGTGACCTGACAACCAAGAGTGATGGTCAAGGCTGCTATTTCTTTCCGTAGCAGGTCCCCTTTCGTTGTCATCCATGGCAATCATGTCGACGATATTTTGTGCTCCGTTTTGTTCCCTTCATGGCACGCCATCCTGGGCTTACATTTCAGCAAGGTAATGTCCTCCCCTAAACGGCGAGAGTTTCTGCTGCTCGTCTTCATGCTTGCTAAGTCCTACCTTGGCCAACAAGGTCGCCGGATCTCTCCCCATTTGAGAATGCTTGGAGAATTATGGGCAGGGCCCTCCAATCATCTCGGGATTTTAACGATCTAATTTTTCAGATGAACAGAATTTGGTACGATCGATATCCCTCAGAAGGACATTCAACAACTGTATCAGTCAATGCCAAGCCAAATAACTACTTGCATACGGTCCAGGGGTGGTCCAATTCATTGTTGACTTGCTCAATTTGACAAACTCTTTCTCTCGAATGAATCATCCAAACATTTGCTTATATCCACATGTACATCACATCTACCGATTTCTGTCCCATTCAGATAATTCCTTTGTAGGTTTTTTTCTTATTCTTAGAGCATATATTGGGTTGTGGACGTTCTTCATCCAGTACAATGCACTGTGTTTTGTTTGTTAAATATTCATCAACTTAAATGTTTAGTTAGGATGGTTTCAGAATGTCTCAAACTCATTCCATGTGCTGCATACAGAAGGAAAATGGCGTTTGCGTGTTTCAGACAACACCATAAGATTTTTTTCAGCCTTATGTAAGGTTTACTTTGCTCAAGACTCCATTTCACTAACATTTATGGCAGCAGCCCTCACGTCCACAATGGTTCCATATGAGTACAGTTAGTTGCTAACGAGTGGTACCTCTTTCCCTGTTCTGTCACATTCTTCCTGAGACTGATGACATCTCCAACAGGCATTTTCGTCCTCATGGAAAGAAACTTCGCCTTTCAACATCAAGCAGCTTCACCTGTCAAGGAATGACTGCTAGTCAGACGTATGCACGGTGCATGTAGTATCAGTGAGTATGTTGTCACTCTGTAGAATGGGAAAGGCACGTGATCCATCTAACAATAGGTTTGACCGAGGGCAGATTGTGATGGCCCGTGGTGAGTGTCATCAGCACGTGGTGAAACCAAGGTAAAACCATGACAAGATGTCATGGGTTTGGGTGGCCACCCCTCATTACAGGTGTCTTACATTGTAGGCTGGGCAGACTGATGAAAACAAGACAGGTGGCGAACTGTGACAGAACTAACTTCATTTTTGGAACACAGCCTGCGACCAGCTTAGAGACAGAAGTGATGACACTTTCTACAGGACCTGACCATCACTTTGCAGGACAATGCTCAAGCACGTACAGTGCAAGCTGTTACTGATTTGTTTGACTGATGGGGCTGCTAAGTGCTATACCACCCACTGCACTCCCCTGACTTAAGCCCTCGTGAGTTCAAATCGATTTCTAAACTGAAGAAAACACTTCACAGCATTCGCTTCAGAACTGCTACAAATACGTCGGGCAATCGACCAAGCCGCTCGAGCTGTCAACATAACTGGCACTGCTAAGAGTATCCTACGACTTCCACATCGCAGGCAACGGGTTATACACAATGCTGGTGACTACTTTAAAGGTCAGTAAAACTTTGAAACACGTATCTATTTTGTACGAGCTGTAAATAAATAGTTGCCACTATTAAAGTTCCAACCCTCGTATTTGCCAATATTCCAGGAGAAGACAAGGATAAAATGCGGAAATACTTCAGTTTTGGCCATCATACAAGGGTTGACTTCTTTTGTTTGTGTCAGACATATTTTACAGTTCCGAAACTGTTGGCAACGGATAATACTGACGTTATCATCAGTTTAAAAAAGACAATATGAACCTTAAACATATTTATCAAGAACATGGCGTAATTGACACAACATTCAATCAGTTTATAAGCAAAGTGGAAGTTGTTAGAATCACATACAGTACGGGTTTCTGGTTAATGATAAAACTAGAAAACTGAACAAAGAATGATATAGACGAATCTTTCAAGAACTCATTTTAACCTCATATATACTGTAAGGCATATAGGTAAGTACGTCAGTACACATTACACCATGGACAAATTCACACGCATGTCAGGCATGCAGTCCAAGAGGTGGGAGCGCATAGACCAGGGGCTTATATAATGAAAAAAAAAAAAATAAGTACGATATCTGAATTATGTGAATGAATGAAGCGTGAAGGCATTGCCGTGGTAGACAGTTGTGCTTCCTTGCATTGGTGACGGTAGTGAGGTGTTAGTGGTGTGAAGTTCGTGCCAGTTGCGGTTGATTCGATCCGAGTCTGGCTCGCGCCCGGTCACCTGCACCTATGCGGACAATTGTGCCACGGTCGGAATAAAAGCCAGTTCACACTACCCGTCTCTCTCCTGTTCGTTTCTGTTCCTTTCAGTGTCCGTTCCGTCTCAGAAAATGGTGTAGCATTCAAAATAGCTTCCGTCACCCTGCCGTAAGTAGATGTGACAGATTCCTATTTCTGATCGTCCAGCTCTTTCTGTACGAAGTGCAGATGTATAATGGATTAAAAAAAAAACAGTTTCATACCCTGAGCACAAGGGAATATATCAAAATACCCGTTAAGCCGCTCCAATTCAAACGCAACTTGATTTTCTATCAATATACAACGTTCGAAACATGTTATTTGTCTTTAAGTAATCGTAAAAATTTAAGCTGATTTCTCTGCAAGGAATACCTGAAAGAGGTTTTAGGACATCCTGCTCAAATGTCATATATCTTAGCCTCATCTGAGCTGAAGCTATGTTTTGGACAAAAAGTTTTGTGGTTAAGTTCTGTTAGCTGAAGTACGTCCTCAACAGCAGCCCCAAAGTTACAAGAACTTCTGACGTGTGATGTTTTAGTTTATTTATAAGTGCGTAGTGTAAATGCGATACACTGGTTCACTATTAAAGCATATCACATAACCTTTGATAGGCATAATAATAGAGGAACAGAAAACTGTGTTGTAACAGCATACACTAGGTAAGGAATGTTGCGGAGTGGCAGCAATGCGCAGTGCTTGCGAACCACTCGCGTCGTACCGATGATTGGCTCAAGTAGGAATGCCGCAGAGGTAACAATGTTTCGTAAAAGCGTATTATAAACACGTTCATGTTCAAGTATAGTGATTGTCATAGTGTGAACGAAGGTAATGATATAATAGCCTCTTTTTATGTAGCGCTACCCATTGTCATTTCATATACTCTGGCGTTTGTCACAACGGCGACCGTTACCGATAATCACAGAACGACGGCAGGAACCAAGTTCTCCGAACCGAACACCGATCTATACTTCATTGTTGTAGGTTGTTATTTGTTCGACATCCGTTGTACTTGTACTGCAGTATGGTGGTGTTTTAAGTGTTTATGTTTACCTACTTTTCAGTGTACTGAAGTTGGCAGTAAGTGAACCAAAATCGTAATGAAGAGGCAAGCTTCAATTCAAAACTTTTTCGCCAAAAAACAAGTGTGTGTATGCCTGTTGGAGACACTCCTGAAGTCGGTAGTGTTACGAAAGTACAAATTGCAAATGAGCCTGACGGTGTCAATTCTGAAGTCAGCTGCTTTGGTACAATTGCTACTTGTGACGTCACTACTTCGAGCCCAATTACTGTGGTTCCAATTACAGCGGATAGTGAGCCTGGTCAAGTAAGGAAAAATATGTATGATATTGGAAACTATTGCCAAAACAATTCCGTTCAGTCTTCCACAAACGAAAAAAGGTATTTTTGTTAGAAAATATTTGGAAACCTGAACCTGGGTGCAAATGTACCTCCGTTACTCATTCAAACCATACTAGGCCTTTTCAAACGAAGTGGCTAGAAGAATTTACGTGGTTAGAACATTTAGCGGAAAAACCTGAATGTTTTGCAAGTACTACATGTTATTTTCTCATACCGGTAAATGTAGAGAAAAGAGACCACCATATAGAAGGGGCGTTGGTTACTCAGGCTTGTACCAATATTAAAAAAGGCAGGGAAATGTTTAGCAAACATTAGAACTTATCATATTATAAGAAATATGTTTTGATCGCTGAAAACACAGAAGTTATATTTAAGAAAAAAATCTGAAAGTGTTACCAGTCAAGTAAATGCTCAAAGAAGACTGGATATTGAGAATAATAGAAAGTTGCTAATCCCTATAATACAAATAATTCGATTTTGCGGGAGGCAGCAAATAGCTGTAAGGGATCATTGTGGTTCTGGACGAATAAACCTTGAATAACTGGACGAACATGATGGGAATTTTCGATCGTTGTTAAGATTCAGAGCCAACGGTCAAGATAATGTTCTTAAAGACCAATTAACGACCAGTGATGGGAAGACGATATATACAAGTTCTTTCATTCAAAAGGAATTTATTAGCACATTTGGTCACCTAATACAATCAAAAGCTGTAGAAAACGTGAGAAAGTGTTTTTTATTCCGTTTTAGCAGATGAAACCACTGACATCTGTCAAATCGTAGAATTTTCTCTCTGTATACGTTACGTAGACGTGCAAACTTTCAAATTCAGGGAATATTCGTCTCCGTTTATCACATCCCTGGAGCAGTATTGTGTACATTACGGCTTGATCTAAACAAAATGTGAGGCCAAGGGTATGATGGCGCTGCCACGACGAGTGGGCAATTCAGAGAATTCCATCGGCGAAAATCTACCGTAGGCCCTGTATATAAATTGTTCTTTACATACTCTGAATTTGCAAGCAAAATACGTTCTATAAGAAACTGTAAGGGTGTCATAAAGAAGTCTGTAGATTCTTTCATTTGTCAGCCAAAAGAACATAAATATTGAAATCAACGATTTCTGAATGTTGTCCAGAACAAAAGAAAAAGAAACTTACTTCACTGTGCGAAACCCGATGGGTAGAAAGGCAGAACTCAGTACTTTTATTTAAATACGTTTTGGCGTCATCTTTATCTCTCTTTGCAGAATAGAAGAGGAATTAAGTGACACGGCATCTAGGGCTCACACTCTAAGTAGCACTATTAGTAAATTTCCATTTCTTGTTAATCTTTTTGTATTGATCTAGATGCTGTCAACCGCCCATAACTTATATGAGCAGCTTCAAAACAACAATATAGATCTTCCGCGGGCCTTGATTAATGTTAAGAGCATCTTACACCTTCTGTCAAAGGAGAGGGTAAATGCAAATGACTCATTTAAAGCCTTGTGTAATGAAGTGAAGACATTCGCTGCCAAATTTGACGTTAAGGAAGAGATCCCAAGAATCTGCCGCCTTCACTCAGCATGTAGCAACGTTCCTTACACCCCAGAAGAAGAATACTATCAACGCGATGTTTATGTCATACCTGGACAATTTTTGTAACTCATTTAAAAACGCTTTGAATCTCACAGTTGCATGCTTACAAAACATCCTTCCACAGTTGTGTAACAGATTTCGTTTCATTGTACGCTGCTTTCAATTTCTATGAAGAAGATTTGTGACATAAAGAGACTGTGCAAAGTGAGCTTATGCTGTGGAAAGAAAAGTAGAGTCTGGAAAATCCTTCAAATCTTCCAAAAACAGATAAGAGTTCTCTTGACAAATGTGACAATACTTTCTTCCCCGATATTTATTCCCTTCTGAAATTGTGTATTGTGTATTGAACCAGGGACCTATAAACGGTGGAGAGGCTTCGTCCCGCCGTAGCCCTCAGTGGTTCACAACCCCACAACAGGCCACAGCTGTCCCCACCCCCCACCCCCACTGCCGCCCCACACCAAACCCAGGGTTATTGTGCGGTTCAGCCCTCAGAGGATCCTCCTCCCCCCCCCTCCCCCTTCCCCCCGGGAACGTGTTATATCAGACAAGTGTAACCCCAAATGTTTTAATTGTGGTGTAGGCTTATGTGGAGACAGTGTTTGCGCAGCAATCGCCGACATAGTGTAACTGAGGCGGAATAAGGGGAACCAGCCTTCATTCGCCAAGGCAGATGGAAAACAGCCTTAAAACCATCCACAGCCTGGCCAGCACACGGGACCTCGACACTAATCCAAAGGAACAGTATATATGGAAGTAGGCTTAACGGTCTTGCCAGAGACATTATAGTTAGTGATGATGAGGTTCTTGATAAGTTTGGAAATGCACGAAGAAAACTGGACCTTGTTTTGCAAATATTATTCTATTCAAAAAGTGAAGTTCCTTTTCAATTTTACGTATTCTTTTTATTGTCAGTTCGATAAACGATTAATAAAATAAATTTTGTTGCATTGTCATTTGTCAAGTCAATTTAATGAACATTCTTGTAAGGTCACTCCAGAACAATACCTACTCAAAACAGTCTTCTGAATTATGGTTCTAAAACACATACGCATGTATACAAAAAAGGAAAAAATAGGGGTGTTGCCAATTTATACATACATCACAGAACAAACCAATATTTATAGCTAGAACCACTTCAAACACGATAATCACAATGGCGTTTTCACTCTTTTAACTTGAATAAGTGTTTGCAGATGAAACATTCTTAAAATATTGGGTAATGTTTGAAGTATAATATTATTGCCTCGCTATGTTGGTTCTCCAGTGACTCTGTTTCCTCGATGCTGTTAAAATCACAAGACGCCGACTACCGCGACGGTTTACGGTACATTATTGAATTCGACATTGTCGCTCTGGTCAGCATCTTGTAATTGTAAAAGGAGAGAGGAAGCAAAGCGAGCCGCTGGACAACCATCATAACGAGGCAATAATAACTGAGGTCTTTTCGCCATTTGGTTTTTTAAAAAATATTTGTATTTCTTATGATTTAATATCAACAATAACAAAACTTTAATCTCGTTAAAGTAAAAGGGGCTTCAGCGCAAATTATCCTCTGAATATGAGCAGCAAAACTGATACAAAATATCATTGGGTGTCTACTTAAAATTACTTACCTTTACATTAATTTTGCGCTCCCCACACTAAAAAAAAATATATATGCTATATTCGCCACTGGCATAGACAGAACATTCGTCCACATGTGGATACGAAAATTGAAACAGTATTTTGTGAAAGTCTTCAAAGTTTTACTATGGAAGATGAAAAATCAACGAAACTCTTAAATGTCATACTATGGTAATGGAAGTGTTGGGATACGTTGTGGATCGTATGAGTACGGTAACTGTAAAGCTTCATGAAATATTAGAACATATAAAAAAGACCTCTTTTAAATAATAATAATAAGGAAAGAAATGCTCAGGAAGAAATCAATAAATTTTCTGAGGTTAATTGGTATGGTAAATGCAAAGATTGGCGAGGCTGAAAACAATTTAGACATATCACAAGAAAGCTTCATTAATTAATGTGTAAACGTTTGTGAGAATATGTAAGTTGTATATAGTACTGTAGTTAGTTTAGTATGCAACAGCATGTCAACGAAACTTAAGGTCATCAAGGTGAATAAGGCCATTCGATGGAAATTACGGCTGCTAAGGTTAATGCATATGGAATGAGATCAGTTTCTCATAGGAACATTTAAACTAGTTACCGAATCTCTTGAATAATTCTCAAAGGCAAGAAAAGAAGAAGAAAATGGCATTACCAAACTCATTAATCGTCATAGCAATGCTAAAATAAATAAAATGTTTGGAGTCAACAGGGAAAAACCATATATACTGTGTAATGACACATTCCTATGCAGAGACATACAATATCTTAAAAGCTGCGCCAAAGATAAATTGAGAGGCATGTATATTATAATCTTTGTAAAGTTCACATTGGATTCTCTTTTGTTTGATACTCCAAGGAGCTAAGGGACACTTTCGATTGTTGCCTTGTGGAGGATGGACGTGATTTTTGGACTGTGCGGAAAGGCAGCCATATGGTTGGTAATTATGGTTTGTGCGACGAGCACAGCAAGTCTTATTGTGTTGTGAATAAAAAATAGTGAAAAGTATCGAAGTGTTACGAAAATTATTTATAGCGACGTAGCGTAGTATTCCTTGGTTTCCACCGTCTTCGTGAAGTGAACTGATGCCGACTCATGATGGTACACACGGTCAACAAAGAGAAGAACGTCGATGGCGACTAATGAATTAATATTGTGGCAGAAGGACTAATTCTACGTCTAAGGTGAGAACTCTGATTAAATCAACAATGACGTGGAATTTAAAATGTAAAATGTTTTTTATTTATTTCGCCACACTGGCGACCGCTGACAGGGACAGTGCTGGTGGAACAAAGAGTAAGTACTTCATTGTTGTGCTACAAATGTACTTGTACTAATTACTGTTTCTCTGTTACATGACGCACATGGAAAATGACGAATAAAGTGAAACAGTATTAACTGTATAAACGGATGGCACAATAACCAGAAGGAACAAGGACAAGGATTTACAAAACTAACGTAATCGTGAGTGATGCAGTTCAGTCGGAATTAAGGTAGGAAAGCGCAAACGCATGCAGTGGCTGCACCTTGGCTTAGCTCCACTTAAAGCAGAACCTTTTCCTGTCCATATTAAAATCCTGGTAGTGTTTGTGGCAACACACAATTACACTTTGATAATTACTTTTTATGTTCAACAATCGCAGAATTAGAAGACGTAGTGCGCCATCTTGTAAATTTCCGACGCGCAACAAATAACAATCGCGAGATATTTTTATTAATTCAACTGCGAGAGAATTTAAAGATTTAGATTAACAGTAAAGTACAGATAAAAATAATATCTTCACAATGGAATCGGAGAACTTTAATTTAACAAATGTTCATGGACACGTCACCGATTCTGACAATAGTGACGTAAATGATGACGCAATTAGTTTTTCAGCACAACATAATGTAGAAGTAAATACGATTCAATTGCACTCCACAGGGATTAACAATAATGAACCACTTGCAAATGAAACCTTGTGCACAGTCGATGAAGCATCGATTACCAGATCAGATGAAAATATTTCGAGTGAAATCAGTGAACCTAGCCCGGTTTCGATTCAACCAGACCGTGGCAGAGAAACAATGGCAACAAATAATGGCATAAATACAAACACACAAGCTTCGTCAGTTACGCTTGAGGCATTATATAGTCTGATGTCAAACGTGAGCGAGCAATTATCTGATTTAAAGATGAGTCACAACACAACGAACACAAAACTGGTGAATCTAGAAGTCAGCCACAACACAACGAACACAAAACTGGCGAACATGCACAGACATTTCGATCAACGCTTAAATAAACTCACCAATGAAATCGATCAAAAGATCGAAGACAAAGTCATCAAAACCGTCAATAGTGTATACAATGTATTGGCAAATGATTTAGAAAAGAAATTGTCAGATCTTACAAACAAACAGGAACAGGAACTGTCAGAAATAGTAGAAACACACAATCAAACACAAACCGTACAAAAAGAAATACATGAAAACGTACAGGCTATTCAATTAAATTTAACAAGAGTACAGTCCGCATGTGAAGAAATACCTGACCAAGTTAATAAAGTTAACGAAGAAGTTGGTTTTCTGAAACAGGAGACTCGACGTATCAACGCCGACATTATCAAAATAAATGAAACTTTAGAAAACGGTAATGTAAATGAATCAATAACTGACCGGGAAACAAAACTTTTTGAAAAATTAGGTAATGAAATCAAAGTAGCCGAGGACAGAATACGTAAGGAAATTGCTGGTAGACTAAACGTTTCAAATGACTTGCCTACATCAAGCAACAAGCAGCGCGACACTTATTCGCCCGTGCCAGATTACGATGTCAATAACGCAGAACATCACGCGCCCTGTCCGGCGTATGTGCACGCACCGGCACAGGCAAACAATGGCTATTCGCCAAACGCGGTGCTGCAACAGGCAGTAGGCGTGTCGCCTTGCATCTCGACGATTCTAGTCGATGAGAGCCTGTTGAAACATAGACAGTTTCCAGTTTTCTCCACAGAATCCAGAAAAACTCATCCAGTCGTATTTGTAAGAGCATTTAAAAATGTCTTACCAAGAAACTGGACTGAGGCACAGAAGATTAGATATGTAGTAGGCTTCACACAAGGCGACGCACTTTTGTGGGCCACAGACATGGCTGAACAGTGCGTCCCCTACGAACAATTTGAACGGGCTTTCTTGGAGAAATATTGGTCTGCTGGGGTCCAAGAAAGACTGCGACGTGAGGTATTCAACCCACAACCGTTCAACCTAAAAAACGGCGGGTTGAGAAAGTATTTCGAAAAGTACTTGAATAAGACGCGCTATTGGAACAATCCAATACCGCACGTAGATGTTCTCAAAATTCTGAAAAACAAACTACCCGCGAACTTACGCGAAAAATTGGTAACCATACCGGAGAACGACCTTGAATACTTTCTTTCCGTGCTTGACTCAATTGATCTAATATACGAAGAAGAGCCGAGCACAAGTAATCGGAATGAATATTCCGGAACCAATCAAAACAACGGTAACGGATATCATTTTAATGGCAGTGGACAAAACCCACACAGTTGGCATCCGTATGCGACAAGGCCAAATAATGGAACCTGGAATTACGGGAATCGGAGGAATTCGGCGCCACAGAGACGTGAAGACCGAAGGTATAGTACAGATTACGGTCCACGCCGGTATGGAAATGATAGAAATCACGTGAATGATTGGTCAGGCCTGCGTGATGAAAGGCGGCACACAAATGAAAATTACAATAGTTACAGTAATAGGAATGACAGACCAAGGAGGAATAGTGACGTCCGGTCGCAAGAAAATGTTGCACGCAGCGGTCCGGAAACTAATTGGCGACAGAATAACCACTCAGTACACTTTGTAGAGGTAACGGACAGTACTGAAGCAACGCCGTTGTCTCCCCCGGTAAACAACAATCGGTCGTAATGAGCCCCCACCGGCCGACCGATTTGACAACAGGGGGCACAAACAAGCACACATTACATCTTAGACAATTATTTTTAAGATATGATCAGGATGCGACCATAGAAGATGATCTATGTGAAGAACAGATGAAAGCACCAGACAAGGTAAGTGACCCCGTGCAGGCTGTAATAACAGCAAAGATAGGAACTATAATTACCAACGTAATTTTAGATACAGGCGCATCTACGAATATTATTTCTAACAGTTTATTTAAAGAAGTTTCGAAAGCATTAAAAGTACCAGTGTTGCCAACGGAAAATTGTAAAATCTTGACAGCTGTAGGTAACAAGTCAAAAAGTATTAAGTGGCAGACGCAAATACCTGTTACCATTAGCGATGCCACGATAAACTGTACATTCTTAATCGTTGACAAGTTAATCGTCAATTGTATTTTAGGCATGGAAGTTTTCCGGCAGTATAAAGTGAACATCGACATAGGCAGTGGACTTTGCTATTTCCGAGTGGGCAGTCGTAGTGTGAAGGTCAATCTTGTAAGGTCAACAATAGATCGTAATGGCCAATAACAAGCTGAAGTAAAATTAGTTTACCCACAAGTTTTATTGATAGATATTCCTTTCCCCGAACAATTAGACACGGAAATAATTAACGAACAGGCCGCCCACGAGAAGGTAGGAAAATCCACTTGTCTTTCAGAAACTCAACAAAATGAACTAGCAGATCTTATTTATGAATACCGCGACATTTTTAGAAAACAGCCGACAATAATCAAAAAGTATGAATACAAAATGGAAGTCTACCCACATAAAACGTACTGCCATATCATATGCGATACCATGGGCAAAGAAGGAAGCGGTTCGCAAAGAAATAGAGAGAATGGTTCTGTGGAAAGTGATAGAACCTTCACATTCACCGTACTGCAGTCCCATCCTAGCTGTCAGCAAACCTGAAGGGTCAGTCAGATTAGTACTTGATGCGCGGGAAATTAATAAGATCATCCATCGTACCAATACGCACTAGGCCGGAGAACTTAGATGAGCAATTGCTTAAATTTCATGGAGTGAAGTATTTAACATCCGTTGACATGAAGGCTTCGTATTGGCAAATAGCCCTACATAGTGATAGCAGAAAATATACTGCGTTCATTCATGCTGGCAGAAGCTATCGATTCCAAGTACTGCCATTTGGACTCAACGTGAGTGCTGGGGTGTTTATAGAGGCTTTAGACAGAATATTGGGTCCAGAACTGATTAGCAAAGTGACGTTGTATGTAGACGATCTCTTGATAGCCACGGAGACCTGGCAAGAGCATGTAGAATTGGTACACAAAGTGTTCCAAAAGTTCCGAGAATATGACGTCACAGCAAATTTTAAGAATTCCGAATTCGGAAGGGATCGAATAAAATTTTTAGGCCACATTATTTCACCAGGCGGAATTTTACCAGATCCAAAAAAGCTTGATGCCATAGAATATTTCCCCTCACCACAAACACGTAAACAATTGAAAGCTTTTCTGGGGCTCACGTCATTTTTTCGAAAATTCGTGCCCAAACAGTTACTGAATAGTGATTCCCTACTCAACCTTTTAAGGAAAAACCACACATGGTTGTGGACAGTAAAATGTGAGGAAGATTTTGTAAAAATCAAACAGGCACTCATAAACGCACCCATTTTGAAGCATCCTAACATGAACTACAACTTTTGTTTGAGCACGGACGCATCATGTCAGGGATTAGGCTCTTGTCTGTTCCAATTAGTAAATGACAATGGAGAACAGAAAGTAAACATAATTAGTTTTGCCAGTAGAACGTTAACGGAATGTGAAAGAGCCTATTCGGCAACTGAACTTGAAGCGTTAGCTGTAGTGTGGGCTTTCCGCAAGTTCCAATACTATCTCTGGGGAAGGCATACACGAGTGTTTTGTAACCATCAAGCACTATCGTTTTTACTCACATGCAAATTGTTGCACAAACGGATTGCACGTTGGTGTTTATTCCTCCAGGAATTTGATTTCAAGATAGTTTATATCAAGGGTGAACAGAATGTAATTGCCGACGCATTATCGCGCTTGCCACAAGGCTTGAGCGAGTTCAATGAATTGATCGAACAGACTTCCGATTTTAGAGTTTTTCTGATGCATGATGGCACATTTCAACCATATTACAGAAGGATGTGTAAGGACATGAGCAAACTACAAAAGGAAGACAATAGATGGAGACAAGTTATGCAAAAACTGCAGGCAGATGACAATAGTACATTGAAACAATATTACACAATGTCAAACGATGTTCTTTTCTACAGGCGCAATCCACAATCCAACACCTGGTGTGTCTGCATCCCGGAAGAATACATAGACAATTTGATAAGACACACACATAGAGTATGGGGACACTATGGGGTATCAAAATGTACAGCGAAAATATCAACGTATTGTTACTTCCCGAATCTCAGACGCAGGATTGAACAAATAATAAAAAAGTGTACAATATGTCAGAAGGTTAAACATCTTAATAGATCTTGTTTGGACGTATTACACCCTATCATTCCAACTAGACCAAGAGAAATAGTAACTTAGAAAATTTAATTATAAGCTGGTATTACGTAATAAAAGTGAACATACAAGTACATACTGGTCATGGGCGGTATTGTAATATTATATTATACCGAGTAAAATCTTAGCTTGTACGGAAGGAGAAACAAAAAAAAAAAAAAAAATAAAATAAATAATGCAGATATATAACCGGAAGAAAGGCTATGTACACGAGAACAGCACACAATTACATATAGGGAAAAAGCAACAAAGAGGAAATCAAAGAGATAACGCATACATTTACATTACACAGTAGCTAGCGATTTTCAGAATGAACAACAAGGTAAACGCGGGAATTTTTGTGACTAAGGAAAAGAGTGACACAAGCTTTAAAATAGGGTAATAATAAACAGACCTATGCAGCGTGAGTAATGAACTGAATCGCTCTCAAAACAAATACCTAGGGTTTATAGAGAGAGAGACACACATTAACGTTAGGAAACACATGAAGCACTCAGCAAACAACTTTGTAGAATATATAAGCTATACACGAGGGTACATGTACGAAAGCTAAAGTGTAAAGGAGGAAAATAGGGAATGTTGCGCATTAATGGACTGTAAGGCAGTTATGTATGTAAGAAGAAATATTTAGTTGTAAGTATTATTAGTATAAGGGACGATGCTCAGCACACCCTGAATTATTTTGGAATATTGAAGGAATGGTGCAGGGTACCGAAAAAGGGTCCCACCAGCAATTGTATATTATAGTGGTAGATATTTTTTTGTGTATAAACGTATGTATGAATGTGTGAAAGGCGAAAGAAGCCCTGTACATGTACTGAACTTAAACAACGTAGAAGTGTATAAGGAAAATTAAACTGTAAGACAACCTCGTATAAACATGTATACCTAACATCAAGAAACAACTTAATTAAAACCGTAAGACTCTACGAGTTTACGAGAAAATGCGAAAACCCTGATACAAAGTGCAACATTAGCGATGCTTCACTCATGTATGCAGAAGGAAGGTATGAATTACTTTACCCACTTGAAACATGAAAGGATAAATCATGTTAAAATTATATCTTTCACACATATAACGATTTACGGTCACGAAGAATGAAAATGACATCGCCGCTATACGAGAAACAGGTAAGTAGTGTGATCGACGACCTGTAAGCAAAGGAATCGCCTATAAAATGAATTATGAACAAAACGTCATAAAGAATTTCATGCTGCACTGAAGCTATGAAAGTCTAATTGTTCGTGTACATAGATTTTTATGACAACCGATGCATTAAAATGTCTGTATTTTTTCTCCCATGATAACACAAGACGCCTATAAGCGCACTTTAATTGAAAATGATATACGCACACAAGGGCGTGCCGCTATTGTGAAACACTGTACATATTAATTGTAGCTACACCCTGAACTTCAAAATTTTATGTTTATATGTCCATGTTAAGGTAGGAAGTTTTATTAGGGTTAACGATTTATAAGCACACCAGAACGTGCTTAAGCACAAAACACTGTACATATTAGGGTTATGCTGCATATAAATGATTATTTCGTGCATTTTCAGATTTTATACGCAAAAAACCGTAGCATACACGTAGTCGTTGCCACTACCCTAAGTAGAAGGTAGAAAATTCCCTTCCCAAGCTTCAGTGGAGCGGCTACAGGTGTATTCTCTGCATGCTGATGCATGTCGTTGCTTGTGAAGAATACGTAATGGAGGTAAACCTTAACTTATACTCGAGTTCAAGAAGGAAAACAAAGGACTTGTTCCTTCTAACAGATTAATGGGAAAAGGCGAGTGTGTGTGTCAGTAAAATCCAAGACGAAGAAGCCACTATGAGTGGTCAAAAATTTTTTCAATTTTAGTCGATAGTTTTTTCCTGCAGTTAATGTAAACAATGTATTGTATATATTATATGTTATTCCATTGTATGTGATGTATTTTGTATTTCATGCCAAGTCCCGTGACTTACAAATTATGTGCATTGACCAGAAGTATTGAGGGGAATGAATCTCAGTACAATAGGGGTTAATGCGAAAAAAAAAAGTGTAGTGAAAAGGAAGTTTCGATCGCAATACTCGCGGTTAAAGTGGTGTGTGTAGAAATTAAAATTGTGCAAAGTAGTGCTACGTTGCAAGTGTCAGCGAGCCTAAACAAGTGACATCGAAAATTGAAGCTTGTATCGTCAAACGACACATGGCGTCACAGTAGGAAAGGACAATGCCAAACAAGTTTGACATGGTACGCTTCTTACCAGGAGCTGCATCGACGGGATCGTCCTCCGCCTCGCACATAGTGTGGTGTGTTCTTCGGGGCACATATTCCAATGTACCTCGTCGTATCCAGTCTAAGTACTGGAAGGAACTACAAAAAGCACACGCATACTGAGGTTCGGAAGTCTCGACGGTACCCGCACGTCGGTGTATATTCAGTGCACTGGCGCGCGCATTCAACCAACGTCGCCCGCTAACGGACAACCAAACAATCAGGCGCGCGTATCACCCGCCCATATTCAACACGGGCTAGCGAACAAAGCTCGTCGCCCCAGAATAAATACAGAAGGCAATACAAGGACTTAATTATCACCTCTGATGAGGAAGGAAACATTTGTATGTAACGTTGTATTCAGTGTATATTTTATTGTACAAACTTTACTACATGATGTCATTTTCTCAGTATTAACCAGAACTTTGTATATTAGGATTAAGGTTTGTAAATATTAGCATAAGTATACCAAAAAACTGACACACACTCAGAAATACCAAAGAATTCACAGTGCCATGAAAATGAGACAATAAAAATGAAGTGTGTAAATAAAAGACCCCCAAACCTATCAATTGCAAGGTCGACTACTGTATCCTGTCAATCAAATAAAATTTTCTAGTGACAGTATACAGTAGGGGGGCAGTTGTAATGACACATTCCTATGCAGAGACATACAATATCTTAAAAGCTGCGCCAAAGATAAATTGAGAGGTATATTATAATCTTTGTAAAGTTCACATTCGATTCTCTTTTGTTTGATACTCCAAGGAGCTAAGGGACACTTTCGATTGTT
This sequence comes from Schistocerca serialis cubense, assembly GCF_023864345.2. Classification (NCBI taxonomy): domain Eukaryota; kingdom Metazoa; phylum Arthropoda; class Insecta; order Orthoptera; family Acrididae; genus Schistocerca; species Schistocerca serialis. The sequence continues at coordinate 567,785,242 of NC_064638.1, forward strand.
GCCTTGTGGAGGATGGACGTGATTTTTGGACTGTGCGGAAAGGCAGCCATATGGTTGGTAATTATGGTTTGTGCGACGAGCACAGCAAGTCTTATTGTGTTGTGAATAAAAAATAGTGAAAAGTATCGAAGTGTTACGAAAATTATTTATAGCGACGTAGCGTAGTATTCCTTGGTTTCCACCGTCTTCGTGAAGTGAACTGATGCCGACTCATGATGGTACACACGGTCAACAAAGAGAAGAACATCGATGGCGACTAATGAATTAATATTGTGGCAGAAGGACTAATTCTACGTCTAAGGTGAGAACTCTGATTAAATCAACAATGACGTGGAATTTAAAATGTAAAATGTTTTTTATTTATTTCGCCACAACTGGGCATCCTATAAGAATTTGAAAGAACACTCAGTTTACTGGAGCAAATGTTCCTAAGATCCCAAAACCCGAGAATTATTTACCAAAAGATCTAGGAATGTATAATGAGATATTACATTTGACTCTAGTTCCTAAGAAGACCACTAGAAGACCAAAAAGCCCAACCAGTGTGTAACACAAGAGAATTATTAAACTGACATTAGATGCTAGACATACTATCCTTGAAGATATTGACACACAGCATAAAAGAAGGAACAGTCGATCTCTGTAGTATATATATTATGATCATTTGTGACCGTTCACAGTGATGGGACCGCCACCAGGAATTGGCTCACATAAATGAGATCATATCAATCATGTCTGAGCTTAGAGAAATATAAAATAAATTAAATAAAATAAAATATTAATTATTTTATCTGTATGTTTGTCTCTCCTATGAGTTGTCAGGTTTTAATTATTCGGTATCAGACGCTTGACAATGGCTTTTTCGTAAAGGCAATGTTACTCGTAGTTGACCGTGAAATAAAACTGAAATAATCGGACTTCGTAATTAAATCGTTTCCAAAGACTGCTGCGGTAGGTGCGGACTCATAAACTAAATCTCAATATTACAATAATTTGCCAGCCATGCCAAAACGTCGTACAGAGGTGATTGTCTACTAAACAAAAAATTACACAGTTAGTTAAATCAGATATATTCAATGAATAAGCCTACAGTTCATAATCCTACTTACTTTTATAAATATAAATTCTTTTCAGAATCGAGTGCCTAGTATGGTTGCAACTCGCAGTAATTTTCTATAACATGAAATATGGCGGTGTGCCAGACAATAAACTAAAATACGTGCTTCTCGCACCACTTCAACCAGAGCTCTCCTCTCTTAATCAAACATACGAGTAACGTAATTGTGCTTTTGTTTTATCAGCGACACAGCGCTGCAGTTGTGTGCCATAGGCTTTATTTATTTGTCACTGATTATTTATTTAATTAATATCTCGCGTTTCCGAGGAAACTCACGCTCGGCATGCAAATGTGCCTTTATATTGCCCCCTGAATTGCGAGGCGAAAGGACACACCTGCAGGCGAGCAATTCACCTAAAGGCACAAGAAAATCTAAGTTATCTACAACTATTTACATGACTTACATTATACTGTATATTATATACAAAATTTGAATGACGCGCGTGCGCCGAAAAAGTTCTTATGTTGGCAAAACAGAGTGCGCGCATGCGTAGAAGCGTCTGTGTAACTACGGCACTGCCGTTATTTCGTAAATTTAGATCACGCGGCACAGTATTGCAGTTCATATTGTTCGTGTGCGCGCGTTTCTCAGTCGTTGCACAAAGAAAATATTCAACCAAGATTACATATGAAGACTACATTCTATGACAGGTAATTTAGTTTTAAATTTACAATATTCGTTATAACACAATGCAACTTAGATTGTTGAATGTTCTTAGTTACATAGTATTGTTTTGAAATACTTCAAAGAAAAATGTCCGTATTTTTCAGGTGCGTTGACCTATATACATCGTGTCGTTATCACAGTTCATATTCATCTGCTGCACAATAATTTTTTTTACAGGTTAGTATCGTCGTGGTAAAGTTTTTTTGATCACAGTAACATCACTGTATAACAACGTGATTGATACATAAGCATGTCCATTTCCTATTTCCATTATAGTCGTTGTGATGCAGTTCGTTGTGACAAAAAGCATTGTTTATTACAGATCAGACGTGACCCGTCGAGTAATTAGTCCATATGCAGTTCGTTTTCGATATTCCGTGGAAGCTTGGTTGCAGAACCTCGGACGGCACATAGCTGGCGTCGATCCTTGGACAGTCCAGGTAAGAGTGTCCGTCACATTTCGAGAACATTTCATTCCCTGAAGTTCCAACCAAAATTCTTCCACCCGTCGTGTTGTTTTCTGGACAGGCACTTTGTGTCCATTTAATCCAGTTAACATCTTGAAGTTGGGTACTGTAGTAATGTCACTAGACGATGCACGAATTATTCACTTCACATTTTCAGTTTTTTGCTGAATATAGCTCACCTAAATGTTCGTAGTTATTAATCAAGGAAATCGTTCATCGCGTTACATAGGTACGATGCATAATGAATGGCATTAACCGTTTCCTTCACATAGGTTTCTGCGTAGTTGCAGAGTTAGTAATGTTCGTTAATGTCCGTGAACAGAGGTTCACTATGCAATGTCTTTTTGGCACTCGTTTTGTTCAAATTTTCACATGATACATCAGTTAAAAAGAAAATAAGTAATTATACATACACACGTCACATATTTTCTTAGCATAAACATAATACAGTTACACATAAACATGTTTTCATCATTATTACATAGCTATAAATTATTACATTGTGTCACATTTGATTACATGGATTGCAGATATTTACGTCCTCTTTAACGGTTTTGCTGGGATTTTATCGATGTTTTTTGTGATGTCATCTGAAATTAAGATAGGTTAGACACAACATTCATTACATCAGTAGGCAAGACCAGGCGTTTTCACTACTCAATAAATATTCAAAATAGTAAGAGAGAGAAAATGTTCGATTCCTCGCGTTTTGTGCGTGTGTGTAGAGTGTCTGTGTGGCCTTGACTACTGGTAGATGCTTTTCGTGTTGAGAGATGTGCGTCTAATCTATTTCTCAAAGTAAAAGATCGCTTCACAGATGACGTCTGTCAGTTCGTCAGGTGTCATACCAAGTCAGTGGTACCTACAATAACAAATGTTCCGTGAAAAATTAATATGTCATTGACTGCTACGTAATCATAAATTTTACTTTAATATTCAGTCTTCTCGGTGGAGCCGCGGCGTTGAAAGAAAAGTTCTTCTGTCTTCAACTGCGACTCTGGAACGCTGAAATGAAAATTTCTATACTACTTATTATCTGTGTTGTAGCAACAGAGTTTTTCGAGTTGCTTAGCAATATTTTGATGGGTATGACTTTGACATTATTCAGCATGAAATGCTCTAAGATCTCGGTGTGCGTATAGCCCAATAATTTTGTTAGTTCTACGATGTTGTAACAGATACGCACCAGGGTGCGGTATGTTAACAATTATATAAGGTCCATCATATAGCAGACGCCACTTAGCGTTGCGTCATTTGAGTGCAACATATTTATGATGAGTACGAAGTAGTACAAGCATTCCTACCTCGAATTTTTGTTTTCTTTTTATTATGTTTCTGTGATGTTTGTTTCGTATTTGTGCGTGATGTGTCAATGTAGTCAATACTTCTTTTATTTTCTGTTCACGTGTGATTTCCTTGTCTGACAACTTAGGTAATGGTTCTATCCACTGATCGTTCTGTTTGCAATTGAACATGATCTCGTTAGGTGTGTAATTTGTATCGTAAATATTTAAGTTATTGTGTACGTCTTCGAAAAGACTTAGGTAGGACACCCAATTAGTATGTTTTGATGAAATATAGGTCCTCATGAAACGATTTAATTCTCGGAAAAGTCTCTCAGTCGCGTTACATTGTGGACTAAACCTCGAAATAAATATACTTTTAATGTTATTGTCCTTCAAGAAATTTCTCCATTTGTACCCAGAGTAGTATGCTGCATTATCTGATAGAATTGCTTTAGGTTTTCCCACGTGCGTCAGGTAATCACTTGAGAATCTTCGTATTATAGCACTTGCAGTGGCGGATTTTAAAGCATAAAGTTTAACATGTTTAGAAAATATATCGTAAAAAGCTAAGATATATTTGACGCCTCCAGAGCTTGCTGGATGCGGTCCACTGATGTCAGTACACAGAATTTCCAGGGGTTTACTAGGTAAAATAGAATGTAAATCTGTTTTTGTGGATAAATTCTGGGGTTTTGATTTTTGACATATGACACATGTTTTCAGTTCCCTGTAAATTTTTCTTCTCATATTGCTAAAATAACAGTATGTACTGAGCTTCGCTAAACACTTTTTTGTCCCATAATGACCCCAAACTAAGTGTGTGTGCCAAATTAAATTACGTTCAGACTCTTTGGGAATGCATACACACCAGTTAGTAGCATTTGGATGTCGGCGGTAAAATAGCACATCATTGTGTAACTTGTAATACTTAGTCAAAGGATGATTGTGTTTTTCTACCAGTAATGTTATTATTTTATACCAGTGAGGATCAGATTTTTGTAATTCAGCCATGTTTCTGCACATATCAATATAATATTGGTGATACTGCTTGTCTTGCATTAAGAGAATCCTGTAGTCATTTATATTTTCTAAGTCACTGTTGGTATCATTCATACCTTGTGGAAGTCTAGACAAAGTGTCTGCAATGGTGTTGTCCTTACCTCTTATGTACTTAATTTCAAAAGAGTAGTTCTGAAGTGTAACTGCCCATCGTGATAGTCTAGGATGTACAAGTTTACAAGTTAACAAAAATGTCAGGGCCTGGTGATCGGTGTAAATTACTGTATGTTTTCCAAATAAATAATAATTGAATTTCTTGAATGCCCATACTATGGAAAGTGTTTCTAACTCAGTAGTGGAGTATGTACGCTCACATTCAGTTAGAGTGCGACTCGCAAACCCAATAATTCTTGTGTGTTCCTCCTCTTTATTCTTTACAACTTGAAATAAGCAACAGCCCAAGCCAGTACGTGAAGCGTCACAAGTCATACAAAAATCTAAATTGAAATCTGGATGGCTCAATATGTTAGCATTCACTAAAGCATGTTTAATTGTATTAAAGTCATTCTGGCACTGTTCCGACCAGATCCAAACTTGATTCTTTCTGAGTAGATTTAGCAGATGTTTACTGTTCAAAAGTGGTTGTGGCAAAAAACGTCTGAAAAATGAACATAGCCCAAGGAATGATTTTAACTGCTTTTTAGTTCGAGGGCTAGGAAAGTTTCTGATAGCATCTAATTTACTGGGATCCGGACGTATGCCCTGTGAATTAATGAGATGTCCTAAATACTTTATCTCACTGCAACCAAACTTTGATTTTCTAAGATTGGCTGTGACTCCAGCTTGTGCAAATTTTTCTAAAATTCTTTGAAGTGTGTCAACGTGTTCATTCCAGGATTGTGTAGCTATCAGTATATCATCTACATAGTGTGTGACTGTCTCAACTAAATCGTCGCCAAGCACGGTATCCAGGGCTGTAATGAATACCCCAGAGCTGACATTCAGTCCGAAGGGTAGAACACAAAACTGATAGGTTCGCCCCCCGAACATAAATGCAGTATATTTCCGAGAATCAGGAGTGATACCCACCTGCCAAAACGAATTAGCGAGATCTATTGTGGAAAAATATTTTGCATCTAGAAATTTCTGTAATTGCTCTTCTAAATTTTCAGGTTTTGTGTGAACCGGTAAAATTATTTCATTAATAGCTCGTGCGTCTAACACTAACCTAATGCTTCCATTTGATTTTTTGACAACAAGTAGAGGACTACAGTAAGGTGAGATGGATGGTTCAATGACCTTCCAGTCTAACATTTGTTTTAATTCTTGCCACACAGCAGGTCGTTGAGATAACGGTACGTTATATGTCTTATGGTAGAAGATCTTGTGAGGCTTAACTTCAATCTTGTACACATACGTGTTGATAACACCTAATCGTTTGGTAAAAACTTGTAAATATTTGGATAACACTTCCTGTAGTTTTATACGTTCATGTACACTGAGAGCTGTAGCTTCACTTATCTTATGATCAAGCAATGTTTTCAAGTCCATTAGCTCTGCGTCAGATGAGCGTGTTTGCATGTCTTGAATGTCTTTGTCAAGTACTAACTGAACCTTGTACCCTGTACAGTGTTTGTCATGCTTTAGAGTTCTCCTGTCCAAATCAATAATAATTACCCTGCTTTTATCATTTAAAATACATTTACCTTTGGAGAAGTCTATAATGCAGTCCTTCTCGCTCATAATATCTATTCCTAATATGCAATTAGTCACAAGGTTTTGTACAACCAGGAATGGCCATTGTACGGTTCCATTACCTATTTTAACGTTTACAAAAACTTGCTTCGTAACCCTACATGACTTATTACCTAGTGCAGTAGTTATTTTACAGTTTTGGGCAGGAAACTCAGGCACAGGTTCCAATTCACACATCTTTTTATAAAAATTAAAAGATAAAACGCTCACAGCTGCACCTGTATCTAGGATAATAGTAGTTGGAATCCCACCTACTACACCAGTAGTGGACGCTAAAACAATTTCATTTGTGTTTAAACGACACTGTGTACCGTCTTGTAAAAGCTCATCTGATATATTGTTATTGTGGTTGTATCCTATAAATAAAACAGGTAGTTTTTGTTTAGAATTACTCGGCATATCATTATTCTGTTGTTCAAGTGTGGTGTCAAATAACTGATTAACATTGAAGCCGCCCTCCAAGGATTCTTCAGCCACGACCTGGGGCAAAGTAGTGACTGTTTCTAGTTTGTTGGATTAGCATTTGTACTAGGTACTGACACAGATTGAGGTTGTGCATCAGGTGTCATTTCTATTATATTCACATTCGGATATTGCCTATTATGATCTCCAAACTTTTGCGGTTGTTGTTGCTGTTGCGCATTATAACTTACCTGTCGGTCGTAAGGTATGCTCCAATTTTGACCTGGTGGCTGCTGTGGTAAAGCAGAGTTTGAATGAAAGTACTGATCGTTACGAGTCCAACCTTGATGTTGTCTTGGCTCGTAGTTATTATTATTTCTATTTCTGTTTGTGTTTTTGTTATTACCTTTGTATCCGTTGTTACCGTTGTAGTTATTACCGCGGTGCCTTTTGTATGGATTGCCGCATGAAATGTTATTACTGTTGTAACTATTGTTTGTATTGGAATACGCGTGTTGATTTTGATTTCCGTACTGAGACGGCATGTGAGTTTGCTGTTTTTGTTGTACCGCGTATCCAACTGTGGGCGCGCCAGAATTGTGTTGGCAAGCCTGCATGTTTTGCATACCACTAGTGTAAACATTGTGGCTGCTGTTTTGCCGCGCGAAGCGCTGATCTTCAAGTAACATGTCAACCGAATCTAAAGCTGTTAAAAAATAATCTGAATCGTCATCCGGGATATGTAGGAGTTTTTCTTTAATGTTGAAAGGCAATTTGGCCTTCAACGCACGGAGTATATCTCGCGTTGCGACTGGTTCGTCTAAAAAGTGTCCCATGTTCAAGTATTTTTCAAAATATCTGCGTAAGTTACCATTTTTACTGTTAAAAGTTTCAGGTTCTAAAATTTGTCTTCTGAGTCGCTCCTGAACGGATTGCGACCAGAATTTGTTCAGAAAAGCACGCTGAAACTCACTGTACGTGGTACATACGTCAGCTTGACTGTATGCCCAGACAGCTGCATCGCCTTGGATGTAACCGACAATATATGAAATCTTTTTCCGGTCACTCCAAGTGCGTGGAAATGCGTTACTAAAAGATTTGAGAAAAATCACCGGATGAATGGTTCGTTTTTCTGGGATAAAAATCTGAAATTGCCTGTGTTTCATTAAGCTTTCGTCTTCCTTTGCATTATGATATGGATTTGTCCCACTGTAATTACTGCTATGTCCAGCTGGCGAGTAATTACGATAATGTTGCTGTGGTTTACCATGATAATAGCTTGTGTTTGTGTTTGCACATCGTGGTATGTGTTGTAGTCGTGGTGTGTTTTGTTCTTGTGTGTTTGTCGTGTGCGGTACGTGTGTGTCATACTCGAATGTATATTGGTTCCTGAACTGTGCATTTTGACTGATATTTTCGTTACATTCAGACTGTGGTCGATCGGTGAATTGTCTCATGGGTGCAGTGACGGATTGTACTGCGTCACTGATCAGCTGTTTGTTATTAGTAATGTATTGCGCTACGGAGTCATGCACAATTGTTGGTAAATTTTCACGTAAGCATCTATCAAAATGTTTGTCTTTGTTGACTACCCAATCATGAAATTCTTTATTAATATTTTGACAATGAGCTGTGGCATCAGATTGTAAGATGTCAGTCAGGTGTTGTTCAACATTGTCAAGTTTATTCTGTACGTCAGTAATTCGTTTTTCAAGGTTGTCATGTACTGAAGAATATGTTTGGATTTGTTCAGTAAGAACTTCACACGTGACATTAAGGTTTTTTACTTGTGTCTGTAAAAGTGCTACGTCAGTTGTAGTCTTTTCTTGTCTCGTATTAAGCTGGGAAAATTTAGCACTGAGTTCAGTCATCTGTTTGGTCAGTGTGGCGTCTATAAGTTCCACACGCTTACATAAAGTGTCATTACCTGTCTTGAGTGCTATGAGATCAGATTTGATTCCGTCATTTTGTGTCTTTAACTGTTCATTTTGTGTCTGTAAGGTTGCCATGTTTTCTGCGTTTTGTTTCATTAGCATTTGTAACATGTCGGCAATGTTTGCCGTTTGCAAGGTCTCTGCCCCCGCCGCGTCATTAGACGTGACGTCATGCATTAACATGGGCTCTGATTGAGACTTTGAAATTTTTGTGGTGGAAGGCCTATTGTCAAAATTTTCGTCAACACTTGCCTCAATGTTTGATGAATCGTCACTACCGGTTGCTGTCGTAAAGTCATTTTCTAACATTTGTCTCTCGTCCGAGTCGGATTGCGTCTGAATAGTACGTCTTTGCTGTTCCATTTTTGCGTATTGTTTTCTAGTTATTACCATGCCACACGTGATATATGTTTCAAGAAAATATTTGACACTGATTTTAAAATAAAATACAGTTGAGCATGAATCGGTCGTAGCAACAATGGCTGTCTGTTAATTTAAAAATATAAACTGAATTTGAGATTATTGGTAATGGCTGCTGGCCATGTTACATGATATCGTACAGAAGTCCGCCATATTGTACGCTCGTGTATTGGTATTGTTGCATACGTTATTGTTTAAGGAAAAATACTGAGAATGGAATTTATCACTGAAACTGTTATGCGGAAAAGAAACACTACAGAATCTACTGAAAAGCTAATACACTGAATTATACGTCTGGTCAAGCCTGCTAATGCAAAGATGCTGCATCTTACCTTATTTTGCTGGAAGCTTCTTTGCGTCTTCCCGCAAAAATTTTATAATTGGCAAATATCTTCTGATTTTTGTTATTTCTCATATAGTCAAGTCCAGGTCCAGAAAGTTGATTTTTCACATGAAACAAAGAGAACAATGTATCAAATGACAAAATAACAAGTCCGACACGCAGTCGCCAATATAAAATTAATAAAATAAATAAAATAAAATAAAATATTAATTATTTTATCTGTATGTTTGTCTCTCCTATGAGTCGTCAGGTTTTAATTATTCGGTATCAGACGCTTGACAATGGCTTTTTCGTAAAGGCAATGTTACTCGTAGTTGACCGTGAAATAAAACTGAAATAATCGGACTTCGTAATTAAATCGTTTCCAAAGGCTGCTGCGGTAGGTGCGGACTCATAAACTAAATCTCAATATTACAATAATTTGCCAGCCATGCCAAAACGTCGTACAGAGGTGATTGTCTACTAAACAAAAAATTACACAGTTAGTTAAATCAGATATATTCAATGAATAAGCCTACAGTTCATAATCCTACTTACTTTTATAAATATAAATTCTTTTCAGAATCGAGTGCCTAGTATGGTTGCAACTCGCAGTAATTTTCTATAACATGAAATATGGCGGTGTGCCAGACAATAAACTAAAATACGTGCTTCTCGCACCACTTCAACCAGAGCTCTCCTCTCTTAATCAAACATGCGAGTAACGTAATTGTGCTTTTGTTTTATCAGCGACACAGCGCTGCAGTTGTGTGCCATAGGCTTTATTTATTTGTCACTGATTATTTATTTAATTAATATCTCGCGTTTCCGAGGAAACTCACGCTCGGCATGCAAATGTGCCTTTATAGAAAGACTCATCACTGAATAATTATGGAGAAAGTAGTTAGCAAGATCCACAAACCTGTGTACAAAACAATCCATCACATGAGTGTTGGACGATCTACAGCAAACAGGTCTCATAAATATGATGCAGTGTTCTTGTGGGAGTAATGTTTTCAAATACATTTTAATGGTTGTAGATACATATTCCAAATTTGGCAGGGCATTATCTTTGAAAACAAAAATGGGGAAGGAGGTTGCACATGTGTTTGACTAGCTGCTGCAGACAGGGACAGAAAACCTTCAAATTGAGTATGGAGGTGAATTTTATAATAGATATTTTAAGATGGTAATGGAACAGTACAGGATACAGCACTACTTGACGTACAGCAAGTATTGTGGAATGTTTGAATAGAATGACAAAAAAAAAAAAACATATGTGGATGCATTTTAATCTTCAAAGATCATACAAAACGTTAGATCGTCTCCCACAGATAATTGGGCAGTATAAGCAATTTAAAAATTATACAATAAAAACAAGTTCAATAGTGAGCTTTAAAAACTGTAAACAGTCATATTAAAATTGTGGATCCCTGTAATCAAATTTAATGTTGGTGATTTAGAACATATTTAAAAAAATAAGTCAATTAGGCCTTTTGTTGTTCTGTGAGGTTAGCCTTTGTAGACATGATTACTGAGATTAGCAAGGGGGCTGATGCTGCAGCTACTCATATTGAGTGTGATGATATGGCTAGCATTGTGCCAACTACATTGCTGATGCCAGATGTCAACAAACAAGTATACAAGTGTGAATTCACTTTATAAGTGTTTCTACAATAATAATTTACACCTGAAAACAATGCTTAGCTAGTGTGTTTTGTATTTAGCATACTTGGATGAGATTACTGAGTCTTGTAATTGGCTCTATGCCTAGGTTGTTCACAATGAGCATGACATGATGCCAGTCTTCAGCCAAAGTTCTTATGGAAAGGCTCCCATTGTCAATGAGCGAATACACAAGTTTCAATTCATATAAGAGTTGCTAATAATAACAATTTACACTTGTGTAATTATCGGTACTCTTGTTTTAGGGAGTCTGAATGACACTGAGAGGTCTGAATGTGGTGAGATGCAGATAACAATATGAGGCACCATTTTGTGATGCCATTCTCAACTCAGAATTCATGGGGAATGACTCCACTTGGTAGCGACTGAATATGTTAGTGTTAATTCACGTTAAAAGTATTTCTACAATAATGATTTATACTTGAATACATACTTATCAGGTATTGTTTTGTTCATAGGAAGTGTGGATGATGATGTTAAAATGAATGACATGGATACAGATGTTGAGCTGAGGGCCATAGTTAACAAAATATGTTAATTCCAGCCACTAGATAATATGATGCAATTGGAATGGACTAACAGAAATTTCGATGAAGTTTTACATAAGTATCAAAAATTATTTAAGCTTTCTGGAAACACACACACACACACACACACACACACACACACACACACACACACACACACAGATACATGCGTATATATAACGTATGTGACATGTAAAGCATTTGTGCTGTCATATTGTTATAACTTCCTCTTAGTTGTTTCATGACAAATGCATCAGGTAAATGCCAAGAAAAAATTAGTTGGAATGAACAAAAAAAACTGTGCCATTGATAAAATTGTAAAAATTCCAAAATTATTGGACTTTGTTGTCTCCACTACACTGTAAAAGAAAAGGTAAGGCTTGCATTCTCTGTTTTCGCCTTTCCTTAGAGAGTAACTTTACACTTGAGATGTACTCAAATGGTTCAAATGGCTCCGAGCACTATGGCACTTAACAGCTATGGTCATCAGTCCCCTAGAACTTAGAACTACTTAAACCTAACTAACCTAAGAACATCACACAACACCCAGTCATCACGAGGCAGAGAAAATCCCTGACCCCGCCGGGAATCGAACCCAGGAACCCGGGCGTGGGAAGCGAGAACGCTACCGCACGACCACGAGCTGCAGACAGATGTACTCATTCAAGACAGATATTGCTTATTAGATCTAAAAGTCTCCAAAATGTATTGTATCTTCATCATGCAACATGGCTGAATTCGTGTCATGAGCACACATAATGGTGCAGCAAAGATTTTGTCATATCATCTCTCTAATGTCGTACTCATAACATTCTTATTTAGCAACATTTCTCACTTGTGTGCTGATATTGATTTAGACTAAGTGATTTCACATAAGTGAATTGAGTCTCTGTGTGTCTTGGCAAAGATTGGGAAGCTATGTAAAACAGAACCCGAAATGCTGTATCAACTAGAATTTTTTGCCAATTAGAATGAAAATGCTGACATGGCCATACATAGTGTAGGAACTTTGCTTCATAAAACTGAATTATGTGCTAAAAGTTAAACAATGTCCCTTACGGTTAGTCCAACCACTAGAAATATACAACGTCCAAACAACAGCACTTAGCAGTTTAACGTGTATGTTAAAGGAAATGCCAACAATAATGAATGAAATGTCAATCAACTATCTGTAAAGAAATTTCAGCTATGCATAACGAAAAGTTTACTAAAAGTGAAATATCAACTCTCCATAATGAAATCTCGACTAAACAAGATGAATTCCGTAATGAAATGTCAACTAAACAAGATAAATGCTGCAACGAAATTTGAAACTTCCTGGCAGATTAAAACTGTGTGCTGGACTGAGACTCGAACTCGGGACCTTTGCCTTTCGCGGGCAAGTGCTCTACCATCTGAGCTACCCAAGCACGACTCATGCCCCGTCCTCACAGCTTTACTTCTGCCAGTACCTCGTCTCCTGCCTTCCAAACTTTACGGAAGCTCTCCTACGAAACTTGTGCAACGAATTTTTTTCTCAAATAACAAGGTGAACAACTATGGTCTTACATTTAACAGTACAGCAAAATGCTATGAAAACTGATATGAAGACCCTGCATAGAAAGGTGCATACAGTGACCTCCCAACACAGAGAAACATTTATCTGATGTTATTGTTGTGCTTTTCAGTCCAAAGACTGGTTTGATGCAGCTCTCCTACGCTCTCCATGCTGTGCAAGCTTTTTCATCTTCGAGTAAATACTGCAACCTACATCCTTCTGAATCTGCTTAGTGTATTCATCTTTTGGCCTCCTCTACAATTTTTACACTCCACGCTGCCCTCCAATACTACATTGGTGATCCCTTGATGCCTCAGAATGTGTGCTATCAACTGATCCCTTCTTCTAGTCAAGTTGTGCCACAAATACCTCTTGTCCCCAATTCTGTTCAGTACCTCCTCATTATTTATGTGATCTATCCATCTGATCTTCAGCATTCTTCTATAGCATCACATTTCAAAAGCTTCTATTCTCTTCTTATCTGATCTGTTTATCGTCCATGTTTCACTTCCATATATAGCTACATTCCATAGAAATACTTTCAGAAAAGACTTGCTGACACTTTATTCTATATTGGATGTTAACAAATTTCTCTTCTTCAGAAACGCTTTTCTTGCCAACGTCAGTCTACATTTTATATTCTCTCTACTTCGACCATCACCAGTTATTTTTCTGCCCAGATAGCAAAACTCATCTACTACTTTAAGTGTCTCATTTCCTAATATAATTACTTCAGCATCACCTGATTTAATTCGACTAAAGCCCATTATTCTTTGTTTCGCTTTTATGTTCATCTTATACCCTCGTTTCAAGACACTCTACATTCTGGTCCACTGTTCTTCCAAGTCCTTTGCTGTCTCTGACAGAATTGTAATGTCATTGGTAAACCTCAAGTTTCTATTTCTTCTCCACGGATTTTAATTCCTACTCCAAATTTTTCTTTTGTTTCCTTTACTGCTTGCTTAGTATATAGATTGAGTAACATCAGGGACAGGCTACAACCTTGTCTCACTCCCTTCCCAACCACTGCTTCCCTTTCGTGCCCCTTGACCCTTGTAATTGCCATCTGTTTCTGTACAAATTGTAAATAGCCTTTCGCTCCCTGTATTTTACCCCTGCCACCTTCAGAATTTGAAAGAGAGTATTCTAGTCAACATTGCAAAAGCTTTCTCTAAGTCTACAAATGCTAGAAACGTAGGTTCGCCTTTCCTTAATCTGTTTTCTAAGATAAGTCTATGGGTCAGTATTGCCTCACGTGTTCCAACATTTCTACGGAATCCAAACTGATCTTCCTCGAGGTTGGCTTCTACCAGTTTTTCCATTCGTTTGTAAAGAAGTCGTATTAGTATTCTGCAACTTTATCTGATGAACAATTGCAAATCAAGGCATCTATATGCAAGGTGGATAGAAAAGTAAATAATTTCACTGTAGAGTGTGAGGTTAAAATTAAACTTCACTTTGACACACAAAGAGGAAGTTTTGAGTAAGACTAGTCTGAACGGAGTTTTTAACAGAGAAACACACATTAATGAAAGACTAAATTTCAAACTTCTGGTTTTTTTCAACAAACAGTTAGCGTGCTAGTATCTCAGAAGCCACTTTGGGAGAAGCACTTAATTAGATGGTAAAACAATTTAAAACAGCGCTAGACAAGGACTCCAAAAGTTGCGGGTAGTATTGCATTGGAGGCTAGTGACATCGAACAAGAGCTAACAATGGTTAAACAGAATGTAATTGAAGTACCTACCTATAATAATAGAGTAGTAGACGAAAATTGTAGTCCTACAATACATGATGGGACGTAGAGTAATGGTCTCAGACACACAAGTATGTCACCTGACCTTTTATTGTACGAGATGAGTGCAGCCCTTCGATTTTCATCTGTTCTGTTGGACGAAAATCTATGGAAACGTAGACAGTTTCAATGGTTCACCTCAGATAAAAAAGAAGATTTACTCCATTGTCTTCATTAAGTCTTTGAATAGTATGCTACCAAGGTTTTCGACTGACAAACGAAGAATTCATTTCATCATAGGCTTCATACAATGGAAAGCTGCCCTACGGGACACTGAGACTGCAGAGAATTGACAAGATTACATGCAATTTGAGTGAACATTTTTAGTTACATATTGGTCTCAGTGTGTCCAGAAAAGACTCTGGAGCTCTTTAATACTAGCCAGGATAACCTACTCAGATACTTTGAAAAATATCTAAATAAAACAAGGTACTAGGACAAGTCCATATGTAATTGGGACGTTATAAGGATATTAAAGGCTAAACTGCTACTCGATCTCAGGGACACGTTGGTCCATGTACGTGAGAATGACGTTGAATATTTTATATCTGTGTTGGACTCACTTGACCTCATACAAGAGGATGCTAAGTTGATTATTCATAACAACAGTAGTACAGTACAATCTTCTCGATCATTTGCTCAGGATATAACCCCAGCAGGACAAGAGAGAATCACGTAAATCATCTCAGGCATGGTCCGCCTCCCACACGCAATGGGCAACAGTTAGATCGTGGTTCAGTGAACTCATATAAAAAGTGACAGAATGACAACCATTATCTTCCAGGTCATTATGGTAATAGTAATGGCCATTGGCCGAGCTGTAATAACAATCACAGAAACAACAAAAGGTGGAATTCCCAGAGGAGAAATCAAATCACCCATCCATGCATAACGAGGATAACCTATGTGATGTACCAGTATGAAATCAAACAGTTGAACGTGAGTAAACATGAATGAAGTGGTGGAAGAGCCTCGACCCACCAATATGGGGTCAACAAACACACTGCACCCTCAAATGCTGGCCATGGGGTAGCAAAGTGACAACAAAGACAACTCGGTAAATTTACTATGTTACAATTATCACGCAGACATCAGGGAGGAACTTACTTCTGACTACTATAAAAGATGTGTTCAGAACGTTGAGATTGTGCAAGCCACGATACATGCAGAAGTGAGGAAAATACTGACTACAGCTGTAGGTATCAGACATGGCTATTGAGGTCAGTAATATATTTTCTAAATTATTCAATAAATTCGTGTGTTCACAAAAATACCCAGCATATCCTGTACAAATCTGTAAAATTTTCGAAGCTATTGGTGTTAAATCACATAGTGTCAAGATTCAAACTCAGGTGGAGGTTGAAATAGGAAATGCAGTAACAAAATGCCCATTTCTGATTACAATCAGATTGACTTCTTGTCAGATAAATGCTTTTTAAACATCGATAGCCAGAAGGTTGTAGTAAATTTAATAAAAACAAAATTACATCATGGGAAATACTACAAGGGCTTAAGAGTACAATTACTTAAGAGAAAGACACCATACACTTGTAGCACATCCTTACACTGTAGTCACGTTGACGGTATTGAAAATCTGGTGAATGGTAAGATCGTTAAGGCACCACGCCCTCACAATGTAGTCAGCGTGAAGATATTGAAAATCTGGTGAAAGGTAAGAGCGTTGAGCTCACTACTATTGATATGCTGCAACAAGCAAGATTAAGAGATTTATTGTTAAAATTTTTACAAATATTCGGGAACAAGTCTAGTATTATTAACACATTCAATTATGAAATGGAAGTTTACTCCCACGAGATCTGTTGTCACAATAGGTAACCTGTCTCATAGGTTAAGGGGGCATCCACTGATAATGAGACAAAACAAATGCTTGAATTGAGAATAATTGAGCTTTCCATGTCACCATACTGTACTTCCCTATTAGTTTTGGCAAATCTGACAAGAGGGTTTGTACCAGATCAGCTCTTAAATAGTACTGTTCTGTCAAGTCTGTTGCAGAATAATGGATCACGAGTGTGAACCAGCGACTGAAAAAGAGAGATTTTGATGTGATAAAAGATTTCTTGGTTAATTCTGACATTTTACACCATACAGACCTGTCCAAAATTTGTTGCCCAGGAATAGGTGTGTCATTTTCTGTAATAGGAGCCTGTCTACATCAAGTACATGAAAAAGATGGAAATAAAAGAATTCACTTTATTGTTTTTTCAAGTCAGATATGTTGGAATGTGAACATGCCTACCCATCTAGCAGTAGTACAGACGTTTAAAAAATTTAATTATTTTGTTTATGGAAAGAACATTAAATTTTACTGTGATAATCAGGTGTAGAGCTTTCTTATGTCCTGTGAATTACTCCATCTACACTTAAATCTTTGGTCCTTATTTTTGCAGGAATACAATTTTGAAATTACTCATATTTCAGGAACAGATAACATCATAGGAGATACTGATGTTATGACTATGGCAGAGCCTAGCAGAATACACAAAGCTTATGGAGTAATCTACTGACTACTGTGTTTTACTCATGAACGATAGCAGTTACCACCAATATTACTCAGGTATGTGGAGAAACATGGTATATCTACAGAATCCAGAACAGCTTTGGTACGAAGTTAAGGCACTACTTTCACTAAATCCTACAGGTAAGCTGAAACAGCATTACAGAACACAGAATGATGTTCTGTTTTATAGACATGATAGACAATTTGACACATGGTACATTTGTATTCCAGTTGCATGTGAGAATGCGTCAATTTGTTAAACTCATAACCTTTTTGAACAAGTAGTGAATAATTTGCCACTGTACAACACACAATTCACTCCAGCTGAACTGATAAGTAAGTTGCAAGAAAAAAATAAATGGATAAATCCTCTTCCACATCTACGTAGAGTGTTTCTGGGAAGGGAAGGTAAGAAACGTTTTAGTCACCCTCACCGAGCAGGCACACCTCAGAAAAGTCTACTGTAATAGACGGTTCAGGCAAATGCAGAGATATCAGATAGGAGAATATATTATGTTGAAAACTCACCCAAAATTTTCACTTCTTCACATAAGGAATAGTAAATGGTGACTTTTGTATACTGGTCTTTATAAGACCGTGAGTATTCCACATGAGGGAAGTTATCTCCTTGGTCATACTAAAACAATAAGATTAAGAGTTTGTATGCCATACACAATTCTACTGAAATCTTAGTCTTTCCCTGAACGCACCCCTATCCATTCTGGGAAGTGCTATGCAGTTTTATGCTGTGAACTAACACATACCCCAAAACAAGTTGGTAATGGTGTGGGAGGAGAAAGCATTGTCTGTATTCAGGGGGAAAATGACGTTATACGTGGGGTACCTCAGTTACTGAGATGTTCCAAACTTTTACCTCATGTGGCATACTGGTCCACTTTTCGATATGCAGAAAAGGGCTTTTAGTAAAGTGCTTAGATGTATACTCCACTTGGACGTCCACTCATTTGTTTGCGATCTTTTAAAAGAAACTCCTCCTATATCACAATTGCAATAGATATAGCTAGAAAACAGGATTGTATTAGTGTCCAAAATCATGATGACAAGTTTGGCTTTCCCTGATCGCTTCTGGTTTTGCGAAAGAAATCGCAAGACACATCCTGAGGGCCCAAATCAGGACAAAACAAACGATGTTTGCTCATTTTATAACTTGATGGCATTGATTTCTCCACTATAGTTGAGGACGTACCTAAATCAGAGTCTGCATATGTCAGTTCACATGTACAACTCAAAGGATGAAGGAAAAGAAAAAGAAGAAGTGGGGAGGGCGTTTCCCGCCATTTTAAAGTGCTCCTATTAGTCTAGATCAATGACAGAAGGGTTTTCCGCCATTTTAAGCCACTCTATTGGCCTAGATGAGTGAGGGGATGGTGACTTTGTCCCAGATCATTATCTGCAACAGAACTGGTATATTGGATAGGTTACCTTCATGTTTTAGTCATACAGTTGCCCGAGAGCCATGCTTGGGGTATAATGTTGCATCCTAATCTTGAATGTACCAAACAATTGCCCTACAACCATGGGCAGAAAATGTAACTTGTACCAGGTTACATTGTGATCTTGAATGTAACTCATGCAATTGACTGGGATGCATGTTCAGAGGGGGTTCCTTGGAACTGTGGGTGTGATCTTGAGATAAGATCTTTATCAGCAATTGAACACTCATTGCCCCAATACTTTCAGAGATAGATTAGTGACTATTTGCAAGCTCATTTTCCATTCCACTCATCGGATGTGGAAGTCTTTAGAAAGCAGTTGCATTGCCACAGGGCACTGATTAGTGGATTGCTACAGGGCATTGATTAACAGTGTAGAAGAAGTAACTATTTTAACCCTGTCTTGTAGATCAAACCGAGATTGGCGACCCTAATTTAGCACAACAGATTCGTGTAGTAGTGTATAAATATAATCTGAGTCCACTAACAAACGTTTTCAAGGATGTCTACAGAGCAGTACGTCAGGTAATTAGCTTTGTGATTCCACATGGTGTGTGGGTTTTGGTCATGGCCGTGAGAGTGTCTTTGAAAGATGCTACAGAAGGTCTGAGACAACAGACAGGAAGGTATGTTTCACAAGAAATGGCGATAAACTGCTTGATCAGGTAAGAATCATATTACTAAATTCATCGCGTAATCTTATAAAACCCTGACATGTGTTTGTTGTCCTGGTAGAATGTGTGGCACTTCTGTTGGCAAAATCGCTTAAGACTTTTTTTGCGGAATGGTTAACTGAACTCTGGTAGCTTGAACTGAATTTCATTTTACAGGAAATCAATTTCTTCCATACCTCATGCCATCGAAACCAGGAACCATTACATTTATCTTTTACTTCTTGTCACCACGTGCAGATCCTTGAACTCTTGAAACTCAATGACGCATTGCAGAAAATGTACAAGATATCCTAAGACCAGTGGGGTCGTACCAATAGATTACTGGCATGTGACATCATAGCAAGGTCACGCAATCACAGTGAGTTGTTTAGCAAGAAATTCAAAACTCAACTAAGCAAATGGGTAAAAAGTATTTATACTTGTAAAAAAATTATTCTTTTGATCATAATAATTATGTTACTACCAATATAGTTGAAACATAGCAAAGTGAATAAATCGTGTTTAATACGTTAGTATTTTCTATATTGTTTATTTTTTAATCTCATCAATTCATATAATTATAAATTGTGTACTAAAATTTTGTAGAATTAAATGATAACTCTTTAATGTTTCATTACAGGATTTTTATTCAAAAATTGCTCTGAGCCGTGGCGCGGCTCTCGGGTGCAAGACGCTCTGGTTGAGGTTGGCACTATGTGCGATCGCGAGCGCCTCCCGTCGGAGCGGGTCCTAACGAGGGAGTGAGTGCGAGTAAAGGGGAGTCTGGGGCGGACAGCAGGGGGGAACGGGCATTGCGGCCGCACTCTGAGGCGACAAGAGAAGAGTAGTTGTGCACGGCCGAGAAGGGAGCGTTGAGCAAGGCGGCAGCCAGCATCGCTTTCCGGGGGACAGAGTTGCAGCAGTCCAGCGAGTAGACACCAGCTCCGGGAGCAGTGCTCCGGTTTGTAGACGTGACGTGGGTCGTATTTTGGCGCAGTATTGTTCCCTTGGTACGCATCTGCTGCTCCCTTTATGCCCACGTGTGTTGTTCTGTCCGTATGTGCATTGAAAAAGTTACGCTCCGGCTGGAACAGTGACTTGTGCTTTACGTTCATGCACCCTGACTCATTTGTTTTGCTGCAGGCAGCTGTAATTTCAGATATTTTTTTTCGTCGCGATTGTCTTAGCACGAGAACAAGGCAGCAAACGTGTGACCTGTTGTTTTGGGTTTTGGAGTCCTGATTGGGCAACCTAGTTATCACCCGCACAAATATATTGCTGCCGAGTGAGGCTAGTCCTAATCTTGTGGAACTGAGCTTTCAGTGACTGGCTCGTCTGCAAATTAATTAATTTAACATTGTGTGTTGTTTGCTTTCAATGGTGCTTTCAATGGCGAATTTCTTGTCATTCATTTGTGTATGTTTCGCTGTTAATGATAACTGTAAGATAGCAAGGTCTTGAAGGGCTTGCGTATCGTGACTGTATTTTTGGCAACTGTTTCATTTGATTTCTTGTTTATCGGTCTGGTGAAAACATATGCCAAGTTTACTAATTTCCGCGTGTGGTCCGGAAGTTGGTTTGAAGGTAAATCCGTTGCTAAATCTTTACTGGACCTAACTGTTAACTGATCTTGTGTTGAACTAATGCCATTATTAAATCGTTTCTTGTGTGCTGTAAATTGTATTACCTTAGACAAGGAGACAGGGCACATTCTGTGGTCGAGGGGTAGGCACGGTTGCTGCTTTGCGCGTGGCGTCTAGTCGCTGGCTATCATTTCCCGCGTTAGTACGGGCGGCGTGAGATTTGTTTGCTCGCGATTGTATGGCCGTTAGTCAGCTGTGCCTGCTCCCGCTTCAGGGTGTGCCTTGTTTCGTAAGGCGTACGCAGACTTTGTCACTGTTACTCCTGTGTTACTGTCGGTCGATTACCGAAACGTTAGTCTGTTTTAGCACGGTGGCCACTGGGCCGGTTGATGACCAGCGTTGGGGCGGTCGTCCGCTCTGAGTGGCTTCCGTCGCTTGGACTTGGCAGTTACCTTCTGGTTAAACAGATCAAACTTGTTTATTTGCTGTAAATTCCAAAGTAGTTTGTGAGAAAAGTTGTAACTCAGCTTTTCATGATTTTACACAATTCAAGCATTTTGATAAGGCATTTTCCTATTTCTTTTATTTAAATGAGAATTATTTATTGGTGTTATTCACCTGTTGAAGCTTAACATAAGATTTGTAACTTAGCTTCCATGATTTTACTTAACTTAAGCATTCTTGTAAAGCAGCCCTTTATCTACGTTTTATTGATTGGTAATTCTTTATTGGAGTTATTCACTGGTTGAAGGTTAACATATGTTTGTAACCAAGTTTGTCCTTGCTTAATTGAGATTTAAGAGCTTTTATTGCTGGAAGATCATTAAATCTTGGGTGCTTGTAATTGTGAATACTGTTTGTTGTGGGGTACCCTTCCACTTCCACAGCCAAGCTGTCCTATCTACCAGTACATGCTCTAAATGATATTTTATTGTGTTAATTATCATAAAATTTCTCTTGGTAGGGCCTGCACAACAGGTTCAACCTGGGCCTCTACAAAACACATAGTATGGAGTTAACATTCAGATGCTCAGAATAAATTTTTGTTGCCAACATACATTCACTACCAAAAGTCACATAGCCTTGGAGAGGCATAAGGTTTTTCCATAGCCACTCTGCAGATTTTAAGTATCATATTTAGCATTGACAGATCGCATTCGAAGGTACCATGGATTTTGTATGCGTGTCCTACAGGCATCTTAATAAATTGCTTTCGCCATCTTGAATGAAGTTTGCATAAAGAGTTAGAGATAGAAGCAAGAGTATTTCATATGCTTGTGGTAAGTGCCATAGCTCATATATCATAATTTCTTCTATAACAAAAGAAGGCATTAATATCTCAGTAATGGGTTAGTACCAGTTCTAGGGAGGATAACAATCTTATCTCAAGGTCACACTCATGTTTCTGGGAAATCCTCTTCCCAGTGCTCATGCTTCTTGGGCTTTTGTGTGCTGTTCTTTAAAGATCAGGATGTAACCCCAACCATGTTCTCATTCAGTTGTAGGTGATTCAGCTGGAAAAATCACCCTCACTCCACGGATCTAGGCCAATAAGATGGCTTGAAAACACTGAAAAACACTCCTGTCTCCCTTTACTGTGTAGACCAATAGGGTACACGTTAAAATGGCGAGAAACCCCCCTCCACACCCCCTTTATTTCAATTACACAAGTTTTGTGGCATTTGAGTTCAGTACGCCATGAAAGAATCATGAAGTGTATTCAGAGACTGGCCAACAGACAGAATGAAAAATAAGACTTACTATTATTCTATGCGGTTTTGTTTAGGATTTGTAATGTTTATTTTCCAGCAGCTCAACTGCCACTCCCCCCCCCCCCCCCCCCTGCAGTGCAGCGCTAGCTAAAATGTTGAACCAGGGCACCCATGTGTTCAAGCGACTGCACCATTGCAGCAGCAGCAGCTCATCAGAATGCTACTATGGCGTGCCTCACCTATTAAAGCAATGGTATTCTATCATACAAGGTAAATGTGTGCCATAGTAAATATCTGGTTGCTGGTTTACTTTCTGATTGTGGGCTCAGTGTAATGGTAACGACTGAAAATTCTCAATATAGAAGTATGACTGTAATGCTTTCACGTCACGAATGAATGGTGGGTATTATGTTAGAATTTTTGAGATATAAACATAGGTGGCGTCTGACCATTTAATGTAGCGTACAAGTGTTACGCAGTATGTGTTGGCAATCACCAGAGAATAGTTAAGTTGTGTAAGAACGGGAATATAAGAGTGTACTCGCTTTCAGGATCAATGTTCCGAAATTTGATTTGTGCTAACTCAACCATTCAGACTGCTGTGAATGAATTCCTCAGGTGATGTGCGTGTATAGATTTGTAGGATGTGTGACACACCTTCACAGAGCTTACCCATCAAAACATCTCAGAGGACGTTTTAGAAAAAGAATTTCGATGAGTGTTGTGCTTATGTACGCAGTATGTACGAGGGCAGTTCAATAAGTAATGCAACACATTTTTTTTCTCGGCCAATTTTGGTTGAAAAAACCGGAAATTTCTTGTGGAATATTTTCAAACATTCCCGCTTCGTCTCGTATAGTTTCATTGACTTCTGACAGGTGGCAGCGCTGTACGGAGCTGTTAAAATGGCGTCTGTAACGGATGTGCGTTACGAACAACGGGCAGTGATCGAGTTTCTTTTGGCGGAAAACCAGGGCATCTCAGATATTCATAGGCGCTTGCAGAATGTCTACGGTGATCTGGCAGTGGACAAAAGCACGGTGAGTCGTTGGGCAAAGCGTGTCATCATCGCCGCAAGGTCAAGCAAGACTGTCTGATCTCCCGCGTGCGTGCCGGCCGTGCACAGCTGTGACTCCTGCAATGGCGGAGCGTGCGAACACACTCGTTCGAGATGATCGACGGATCACCATCAAACAACTCGGTGCTCAACTTGACATCTCTGTTGGTAGTGCTGTCACAATTGTTCACCAGTTGGGATATTCAAAGGTTTGTTCCCGCTGGGTCCCTCGTTGTCTAACCGAACACCATAAAGAGCAAAGGAGAACCATCTGTGCGGAATTGCTTGCTCGTCATGTGGCTGAGGGTGACAATTTCTTGTCAAAGATTGTTACAGGCGATGAAACATGGGTTCATCACTTCGAACCTGAATCAAAACGGCAATCAATGGAGTGGCGCCACACCCACTCCCCTACCAAGAAAAAGTTTAAAGCCATACCCTCAGCCGGTAAAGTCATGGTTACAGTCTTCTGGGACGCTGAAGGGGTTATTCTGTTCGATGTCCTTCCCCATGGTCAAACGATCAACTCTGAAGTGTATTGTGCTACTCTTCAGAAATTGAAGAAACGACTTCAGCGTGTTCGTAGGCACAAAAATCTGAACGAACTTCTCCTTCTTCATGACAACGCAAGACCTCACACAAGTCTTTGCACCCGAGAGGAGCTCACAAAGCTTCAGTGGACTGTTCTCCCTCATGCACCTTACAGCCCCGATCTCGCACCGTCGGATTTCCATATGTTTGGCCCAATGAAGGACGCAATCCGTGGGAGGCACTACGCGGATGATGAAGAAGTTATTGATGCAGTACGACGTTGGCTCCGACATCGACCAGTGGAATGGTACCGTGCAGGCATACAGGCCCTCATTTCAAGGTGGCGTAAGGCCGTAGCATTGAATGGAGATTACGTTGAAAAACAGTGTTGTGTAGCTAAAAGATTGGGGAATAACCTGGTGTATTTCAATGCTGAATAAAACAACCCCTGTTTCAGAAAAAAAAAGTGTTGCATTACTTATTGAACTGCCCTCGGATGTCACATCACTTCCTGGTTCAGATAAAGAATTATGTGCATATACAGGGTGGTCAGAAGCAGTATGGAAAGCGTGTAAGGGTATTGGAAGGTAGGTCATCTTTAGAAATATCAGAAAAAAGTTCATTACACTGCATCAGTTCCAAGTTAATTAGCATTTAAGTTAACTGATGAGGCCAATGCACACGCAAATTCAAGCGGCCATCAGATAGAATTAGTCAGATGTTGTCACAGCATAGATAAGTGCGTGAGACTGCACAGCCTTTTTCTTCACTTTGATTCTAGCTCTAGTTCCATGTCCAATTTTTGAATCGCTTCTTGTTCAGTTTTTCCAATCCAATCTAGACCAATAAGATGGATTACAAAAATCAAGCAACCAGTACCCCACTGCTCCACTGATCTCCAGCAATAGGAACATGTTAAAATCGCAGGATACTTTACCTATCTTCTATTATTCCAGTTGCTTAAGCCTCATCACTTGAAGTATGTACACGGTAGTGAAAGGATCATGAAGAGCCAGCAGCAGCAGTGATCATCCATTGACTCCAGTCAGAACAGAAAGAATAGTGACTGGTACATTCAAAAGGAAGTATTGTCCATCCATGATAATATCATCGTTATTATTCATTTATTAATATATTCTATGCTTTTATACTTTTCTTATTGTTTTTCCAGCAGCACAATGCAGCACCTGCAGAAATGTTGGACCAGGACACACCGCTGTTCTAGTATTCTGCAATGCCACAGCTGCAGTAGCAGTCATTGTTGCTTCCTGAACCAGCTGAGTCACAGTTAAATGGTTCAAGAATACTGCTCTTTGCCAATTCTTACAACATGACTGCCAGTGAACTGACGTGCGTAAATGTAAGCCATCTGATTGCGATTTTGACATAACTGAAACCGAGAATGTTCAACATGTTTGGATGCTGGAGCGCAGTATACTTGGTTTCCCAATGGTGAGGACCATTCTATGCACCTAGAGAAGAAGAATCCCCACTCTGTGTCACCTCTGCTTAATGGTCGAGGAGTTATCAGTCCTGCCAGCCCTCTTGCATATGAAAGAGGGGCTGAGTGCTTCATTTGCCTACACACACACACATGTACCTTATAGGGAGATAGTAGTTGCGCCACTTCCTCCTCCAACAGAGCCAACAGTCAGGATTCAAATGTAAATTTAAAGTTACTAAAGATCTGTAGTCATTATGACTCAGTCAGTATGGTGTTTGATTTCTAAATAGTTATAATCCCCGCTTCTATACGCCAACCAACTCACAAGCTGTGATCACTACCCATATTGATTTTGAGAAAAGAATAATAAATTGAGAAATTTTTATCTGCTTCTTTTTACAACCCTCACAGTGCGTTTATTATTGGGAGGGCCATCAATTTGACATTGCGAATTGATAACACATCGCCCTTCAATACTCTGGAAATGAGAAAATTCAATTAGTAATTGAGATTATAATGCTTGTAGCAAGGTTCATATTTAGAAAGAAGCGCATCACTCTTAAACACTCAAGGTAGCCAGTGAATCTGTATGAAATATCCCTTATCACTGGTAAAAGTTGTGTATGAAACATATATTAGTCAATTGAATTTAAACTATGAGTCTTTCAGTAAGTTTATAATAAACATTTAAAAGCAGTTTTCACATATTTTTAGATTTGGGCCACTTCAGCGTGCAATAAGGGTTAACACATTCCTCTTTCTTCTCATTGAGACCATAGTCCTCTAGTTGAAGTGTCGTGACATATTCAAGGAAAATAAATTTCAGAATATAGAACTAAGCCGATTGTTTGTAGCCACTAACGACTTGAAGTCACCATTCTCATATATGGTTGATGTAATGGATGTGTTCAAAGTATGGCCAGATGGTTCAATGTTCAGAACTTGCAGTGCACATTCACTGCCCTCACATAAATTGAGTACTCTTCCTCTGTTTATCAGGTTGTCACTGTTGTTGTACACTGGACTCGCATTCTGGAGGACGACGGTTCAATCCCGTCTCCGGCCATCCTGATTTAGGTTTTCCGTGATTTCCCTAAATCGTTTCAGGCAAATGCCGGGATGGTTCCTTTGAAAGGACACGGCCGATTTCCTTCCACATCCTTCCGTAACCCGAGCTTGCGCTCCGTCTCTAATGACCTCGTTGTCGACGGGACGTTAAACACTAATCACCACCACCACTGTTGTTGTAATTTAAGCAAGTTCATAAATCCTGTAAGATTTTATAAATAAAAACAAAAAATATAAGATCTACTTGTGTGTTTTTAATTCTCTACACATTGAGGTAACAAACGCCATGGTACACCTTCTAATATCGTGTCAGCCCTTCTTTTTCCGAGTGTGTGCAGCAAGTTAGTTGCTAGGGCTCAGTAAATCGTTGGAAATATTAAGTCATGCTGCCTTTATAGCCGTACAAAATTGCAAAAGTGTTGCTGGTGCAGGGTTTTGTGCTTGAACTGACCTCTCGATTATGTGCCATAAATGTGCGATGGGATTCATGTTGGGCGATCTGGATGGACGAATCATTCGAGCAAATTGTCCGGAATGTTCTTCAAACCAGATACGAACAATTGTGGTCCGGTGACATGGCGCTTTGTCGTCCATAAAAACTGCATCGTTTTATGGGAACGTGAAGTCTATAATTGGCTACAAATGCTCTCCAAGTAGCCAAACATAACCATTTCCAGTCAGTGATCGGTTCAGTTGGGCCAGAGGACCCAGTCCATTCTTCATAAACATAGCCCAAAGCATTATGGAGTGACCACCAGATTGCACAGTGGCTTGTTGACAACTTGAGTATGAAACAGTTCCCTGCTTGGCTGAATAAATGTAGTGTTTTCTTCTTCCACCCGACTTCACTGGGATCTCAGAGATGCAATTTAGAACAATTACTATAGCAAGAAGTGGCTGAGTTTCTCAAAGAACTAATGCTTTCTCCTGCGTGGACCATCAGTTTATAATCTGAGACAGAAAACTGTCATTCGCCTTCCTGTTTATTGCATACATTTTTTATTTTAGTAATGTTGGTATTGGTAGAGTATGCATTATTTTGCTAACTAGTTAGTCACAGTTCTGTAATAAGCCACTTTCTATTAAAGTCTAGTCGGAAACGTTCTTGCATTTCACCCTAAATAAGTTGGATGGGCTTCTTTCGTAATTATTTGTAAATATTGTCAGTGGTCAGAGATATTATTCCCTTGGAGTCGCTGCGAGTCAACTCTCAACAATGCATGATCTGTCTCTGACTTGTCGTTGCAAATTATTATTCAGAAAAAAACTTGCTGATTTGAAACTGTCTTTGTCTTTTGCTTTAGTCCTTTAGCTTGTGATTTTATTGAACTAATTCCTTTTTGTAATTAAGTGCTTGCTTGTGCAGAGATTCTATCTTCAAAGATTGAGTCTTCCAATTGCTCAGAAGGCGAAAACACTATGAAGTACTTTCCTGTAATAAATTTCATGAAGTTCACTTCAAGAGAAATAAACGGCTCATATGAGCATGTAAATTTGACAAGGAGCAGTACTAATAATCATACCAATAAGTATATCATTATTACTACTTAAATATTTCCACAACAAACATAATCATACCTTAGTAATATTTGTAGAGCGAACTTTAATACTCCAACACTTAGTCTTCATAAATCAAAAAACAAATTATAGTTGCTATTTTCTGATAATCACAGTAAGAAAATCTGAAATATGTTCAACTTGAATATTTCACAACTCATCCACTAGTGGGCCTAACATTATGCCCTACTTAATTAATTTCAAGGCTTAAATTAAAAGGAGCCTAAAAGGTTGCTCCATTTAAACATGTTCACTTATAGCTAAGGAAAGAGCCTAACAAGGTTGCTCCGCTTATATAAATCCATCATATGTATTTCAATATATTTTACATGGATCAGACTCGAATTGAAGGTTTACAGTTAACAGTAATATTTGTATGTGGTCTTGTTCCTCACTGTCTGTGGTGTCAGTAGGTCACAGACTAGCGATGACCCGCTAGACATGTGGTTGACAGCCAAAGCTGAGGTGTAATGCGATTGTTTGTCATAGACAGCAGATCACAGATGTGATGACGTTCTAGACCCGTGGTTGACAGCCGAAGCTGAGGTCTAACAGGACCGTATCTCGTAGATCTGCAACCTCGAACTCACACCCCATAGACCCTCGGCTGCTTGCTGGTAGGCTGCAGTCAGGCATGTACGAATTCATTGCTGTGAACATGAACAGATTCATTATATTGCAGTTACACTACATTGCACCATTACATATGTGTTACTAGACTGAGTCTCATGCTCTGAAAAGTCGTATTTGTACTATTAATCTACATCCTGCGTCCTGAAAAGTTACATGCAAGAAATGTTCACTTGTTCAGCAGATATGTGCATATCTTAAAATGTGATTTTGATGTCCTAAGATCATTGTCGAACACACAGGCTAATCAAATTAGTCTGTTTCTTGGCATCTTTCTGACTAACCCAGCAGTAGTATATAACACATTTTGTCAATACCTTTGCATTGTTGTGCACCTTACTAGCACCGACTGTGTCATCAATTCACTACTGAACTTATGGTTCCCGTAAAATAGTTTCTCCTTGAACCGTCATTGAATAATCACATCACGAAAGCATTAATGCGATCATGGTTAAGGTAGTTCACTTCACGTAAACGTTCACAATGATAGAACACTTGTCATTTACATTATGTTGGTCGCTGCTTTTACAGATCTTATTTCATCTAAAATGTTGGGA
Organism: Schistocerca serialis cubense; assembly: GCF_023864345.2. Lineage (NCBI taxonomy): Eukaryota > Metazoa > Arthropoda > Insecta > Orthoptera > Acrididae > Schistocerca > Schistocerca serialis. The sequence continues at coordinate 567,814,923 of NC_064638.1, forward strand.
TTGTTACACAAATAATCTTTCACAACTAGGCAGCATAACATATACTTCACAGAATTTTACAGCACATTTATTATTTACAGTGTGATTCTGAAAACAGGGTGTAGCACACCAAATTTAGGAGCCACAATATTTAAAGGTTGTCCCGTCTTTCATATAGATTGTAGTACATGTGTCCTTTTAGTAATTCCTCACAAATTAATTTACACTTAGGAGTTCCAAAGAACAGAATGACATTAGTCGAGAGCCACCAGTCAATGAAATTTGCATTCACCTTATATGGTAGTGATAAGCTCTCAAATCACTTTTTACAGTTAGCGACATGCATCACTAACCAATTTGCCGCAATAAACGGACAATAACTAAACTTTTTCCGCGCATCATACAGATTCATTGCGGTGCATGGTTTGGACAGAGATTTCACTCCCATCTAACCTATCCAGTCCCGCTTTACTCAATTTATAATGAAATCAATTCCTATACTTTCTCCGAAATAGATTTCCTGCACTAAGCTTAACAAACAGGTTTCGAAGTAACAACCTCTCAGACAAAATACCCGCGAAAAGCTTATGTTACTACAACAGCTTCTACAGAACAATTAACAAAAACGGGCGAACAACCTATTCTAAAACTCAACACTAATAAGAATAATTTAAGTATCTCTGTTACTAGATTACTTGTCATCCTGTAGTTGATGTTAACTGTAAATGCGGAAAACTAGCCACAGTATATAAATATTATTTTTATTAGTGTTGATATATATATATATATATATAAATATATATCTCAAGCCCTTTATTCGTCTTGTTTCTGCATACATGACCAGATAACTACCCTCATAAGGTATCTTGATAATTATTGTGTATGGACCTGCATACATAGTTAATCACTTTTTATTTTGCTTCAACATTGAGGACTTGGAGTGAACTCAAAGCAATATCTTTCATCTTGAATTTTCCTCTCGTGGTCAATACGCGAGATGTATGTGGGGCAAGTAATATGTTGTCTGACTACTTCTGAAAAGTGCTCTCCCGAAATTTCAGTAGTAAATCTCTCCGTGATGCACAACGCCTCTCTTGTGACGTCTGCCAGTGGAGTTCGTTCAGCATCTCCGTAACGCTCACTCGCCAGCTAAACGGTCCCGTGACGAATCTCGCCGCTCTTCGTTGGATCTTCTCCGTCTCCTTTATCAGTCCTACCTGATAGGGATCCCAGATGAACAATACTCAAGAATCGGGCGAACAAGCGCCTTATAAGCTATTTCTTTCGTGGATGAGCTACATTTCCTTAAGATTCTTCCGATGAATCTGAGTCATGTGTCCGCTTTTCCCACTGTTTTATATGGTCATTCCACTTCAGGTCGCTCTGGATAGTTACGCCTAGATATTTTACAGTAGACGCTGTCTCCAACTGTTTGTCATCAATAGCGTATTTTCACCGGCATGGTATTTACTGACATTACCAAAGATCCTGTCATGTTTTATTTTACGCAGTTGCACACACTGTTTTAGTTTTAATAATGCCAATTTTAATTTTTCTTCTTGATGAATGCTCTGATCAGTTAACTTCAGAAGAGTTTCTATCCATTCATTCGACTCTGATTTAACAGCACTTCTGCCGGTGTATAACTGGTGGAAGAATGGGGCAAGTGATTAAAAATACGCAGCTGTCTTGAGGCGTATGACCTCATAAACTGATTCAGTTCACAAAATATCGTATCCATGGCCTCTGCTTTGAATCTCTGTATTAAAATGTTTAATGTTTCTCAAAAGTTCTTTCCCACATCTGTCCAGTAAAGCAACCATGTAACTTAATGACACGTCGAAGAGGGATAAAGAATCGCAACTTTTTGTCTGACCTATAATTACTGTTATACAGCGTGTCATCATACAACAAATATTTGCCAATTCTCTTCCCTCATCACCCTGCATTAATTGTTGCTTTATACGATACCATTGTGAATTATCATCCCGCAATTTGGCCACACTCTGACATGTATGTGATGATGAAGTCCCATACTCCTTGACAGGATGATGACGATGACGACGACGACGACAACACAACACCCTGTAGAACTCTTTAAATGGTGTATGGATGTGCAAATATCTATTAGGGACATTACGTACGTAGATTGTGGACAGTTGGGAATGTGGGTCTCACGGGAATCGTGCAAGGGATTAAGTCCCTGCAGTCGTGCTATTCATCTCTGTCCTCGGTGGCTCAGCTGGTTAGAGCGTCTGCCATGTAAGCAGGAGATCCCGGGTTCGAGTCCCGGTCGGCGCACACATTTTCAGCTGTCCCTATCGAGGTATATCAACAACACCTGTCGGCAGCCGAGGGTTTCAATTATCATCATTTATTCTAGAGAAGCTGCACGGTCATCAATGGTATCTGTTCTTTCGGGAACATACTATCTTCATGTATGGCTAAATTTCTCGTCTTGGCGTCGTTCAGTTCTACATGCACTAGCCCAGCAACTCGCAGCTTTGCCGTAAGCAGTTTGCATTCTCCAGCCGAGGCATTTTGTGCGAATTTGCAGGCAAAGCTTCTCATGCTCCAAACAGGTGTACCCTCAATCACTGCTGTCTGCAGACTGTATGACTTACTTCCCGAATTTGCTCTAGGTAGCGCGCCGATTCGCCACTGCCACCTGTTCCACTCCCCAGAGCCACTTTCGTTTTAAACAAAAGCACACTGCCAGAATGAAACTTTCACCCCGCAGTGGAATGTGCGCTGATATGAAACTTCATGGCAGATTAAAACTGTGTGCCGGAGCGAGACTCGAGCTCGGGATCTTCGCCTTGCACGGGCAAGTGCTCTACCTACTTTTATTTTTTTTACGGGATAGTGGACCGTTGGGGGCCCAGGGGGCAAAGTGGACAGGGGTCGAAAGCCGAGGCCTGGCCACAGTGTGCCCCTTACCACCACCAAGCACATGGAGCACAGGAAAGTGGGAGAGACAGAAATCAACAGAAGTGGAAGGCGTTGTTTATTTATTTGCATTTTGGTTTTGTAATATTCACTATTACTATGAAATTTTGTGGAACATACACCACTGACAGAGATAAAAATATGAATGCTGAGTAAAGAAAGGCCGGCCGCTGTGACCGAGCGGTTCTAGGCGCTTCAGACTGGAACCGCGCGACTGCTACAGTCGCAGGTTCGAATCCTGCCTCGGGCATGGGTGTGTGTGTGATGTCCTTAGATTAGTTACGTTTAAGTAGTTCCAAGTTCAAGGGGCTGATGACTTCAGATGTTAAGTCCCATAGTGCTCAGAGCCATTTGAACCATTTTTTGGGTAGCTCCGTTGGTAGAGCATTTGCCCGCTAACGACAAAAGTCCCGAGTTCGAGTCTCGTTCTGGCACACAGTTTTAATCTGCCAGGAAGTTTCAAAACCACACTGGCTTTTACATAACACCTGTTTTATATAATGTTCTTAGGCGTGACCTTTTCTTAAATTGTCAAAATTACATCTACATGAACAATTTAGACAAAATATTTTTAAATACGAAAGGTCATCAGAAAATTATTTAGTGTTGTTGTTGTGGTCTTCAGTCCAGACTACTCTATTCTGAGCAAACTTCATCTCCCAGTATCTACTGCAACGTACATCCTCCTGAATCTGTTTAGTGTATTCATCTCTTGGTCTCCCTCTACGATTTTTACCCTCCACGCTACCCTCCAATACTAAAGTGGTGGTCCTTTGAAGCCTCAGATTGTCCTACCAAGCGATCCCTTTTTCTAGTCAAGTTTGGCAACAAACTTCTCTTGTCCCCAATTCTATTCAATACCTCATTAGTTATGTGATCTACCAATTTAATTTTCAGCATTCTTCTGTAGCACCACATCTCGAAAGCTTCTAGTCTATTCTTATCTAAACTATTTATCACCCACGTTTCACTTCCATACATGGCTCCACTCCACACAAATACTTTCCATTACAGAAACGTCTTCCTGACACTTAAATCTGTACTCGATGTTGACAAATTTCTCTTCTTCAGAAACGCTTTCCTTGCCATTGCCAGTCTATATTTTATATCCTCTCTACTTTGACTATCATCAGGTATTTTGCTCCCCAAATAGCAACTCATTTACTACTTTAAGCGACTCATTTCCTAATCTAATTCCCTCAACATCACCCGATTTAATTCGACTACATTCCATTATCCTCGTTTAGCTTTTGTTGATCATCTTATATCCTCCTCTCAAGACACTGTCCATTCCGTTCAGCTGCTCTTCAAGGTCCTTTGCTGTCTCTGACAGAATTACGATGTCATCGGCGAACCTCAAAGTTTTTATTTCTTCTCCATGGATTTTAATTCCTACTACGGATTTTTCTTTTGTTTCCTTTACTGCTTGCTCAATATACAGGTTGAATAACATCGGGGATAGGCTACAACCCTGTCTCACTCCCTTCCCAACCGCTGCTTCCCTTTCATGCCTCTCGACTCTTATAACTGCCATCTGGTTTCTGTACGAATTGGAAATAGCCTTTCGCTCCCTGTATTTTACCCCTGCCACCTTTAGAATTTGAAAGAGAGTATTCCAGTCAACATTGTGAAAAGCTTTCTCTAAGTCTACAAATGCTAGAAACGTAGGTTTGCCTTTCCTTAATTTATTTTCTAAGATAAGTCGTAGGGTCAATATTGCCTCCCGTGTTCCAATATTTCTACGGAATTCAAACTGATCTTCCCCGAGGTCGCCTTCTACCAGTTTTTCCATTCGTCTGTAAAGAATTCGTGTTAGTATTTTGCAGCCATGACTTACTAAACTGATAGTTCGGTAATTTTTACATCTGTCAACACCTGCTTTCATTGGGATTGTAATTACTATATTCTTCTTGAAGTCTGAGAGAATTTCGCCTGTCTCATACATCTTGCTCACCAGATAGTAGAGTTATATCAGGACTGGCTCTCCCAACGCTGTCAGTAGTTCTAATGGAATGTTGTCTATTCCCGGGGCCTTGTTTCGACTCAGGTCTTTCAGTGCTCTGTCAAACTCTTCATGAAGTATCATATCTCCCATTTCATCTTCTTCTACATCCACATCCTCTTCCATTTCCATAATATTGTCCTCAAGTACATCGCCCTTGTGTAGACCCTCTATATACTCCTTCCACCTTTCTGCTTTCCCTTCTTTGCTTGGAACTGGGTTTCTATCTGAGCTCTTGATATTCATACAAGTGGTTCTCTTTTCTCCAAAGATCTATTTAATTTCCCTGTAGGCAGTATTCTATCTTACCCCTAGTTATATATGCCTCTACATCCTTACATTTGTTCTCTAGCCATCCCTGCTTAACCTTTTTGCACTTCCTGTCGATCTCATTTTTGAGACGTTTGTATTCCTTTTTGCCTGCTTCGTTTACTGTATTTTTGGATTTTCTCCTTTCATCAATTAAATTAAATATCTCTTCTGTTACCCAAGGATTTCTATTAGCCCTCGTCTTTTTACCTACTTGATCCTCTGCTACCTTCACTATTTCCTCTCTCAAAGCTACCCATTCTCCTTCTACCGTATTTCTTTCCCCCATTCCTGTCAATCGATCCCTAATGCTCTCCCTGAAACACTCTAAAACCTCTGGTTCTGTCAGTTTATCCAGGTCCCATTTCCTTAAATTCTCACCTTTTCCATTTCTTCAGTTTTAATCTACAGTTCATAACCAATAGATCGTGGTCAGAGTTCACATCTGCCCCTGAAAATGTCTTAAAATTTAAAACCTGGTTCCTAAATCTGTCTTAACATTATATAATCTATCTGAAACCTTCCAGTACCTCCAGGTTTCTTCCATGTATACAACCTTCTTTCATGATTTTTGAACCAAATTTTAGCAATGATTAAGTTATGCTCTGTGCAAAATTCCACCAGGCGGCTTCCTCTTTTATTCCTTACCCCCATACCATATTCACCTACTACGTTTCCTTACCTTCCTTTTCCTACTGTCGAATTCCGGTCAACCATGACTATTAAATTTTCGTCTCCCTTCACTATCTGAATAATTTCTTTTAACTCATTTTACATTTCATCAATCTCTTCGTCTGCGGAGCTAGTTGGCATATAAGCTTGTACTACTGTGGTAGACGTGGGCTTCGTATCTATCTTGTCCACAATAATGCGTTCACTATGCTGTTTGTAGTAGCTTACCCGCATCCCTATTTTTTTATTCATTACGAAACCTACTCCTGTATTACCCCTATTTCATTTTGTATTTATAACCCTGTATTCACCTGACCAAAAGTATTGTTCCTCCTGCCACCGAACTTCACTAATTCCCACTATATCTAACTTTAACACATCCATTTCCCTTCTTAAATTTTCTAACCTACCTGCCCGATTAAGGGATCCGACATTCCACGCTCTGATCCGTAGAAAACCAGTTTTTTTCTCCTGATAACAACGTCCTCCTGAGTAGTCCCCGCCCGGAGATCCGAATAGGGGATTATTTTACCTCCGGAATATTTTACCCAAGAGGACGCCATCATTTAACCATACAGTCAAGTTGCATGCCCTTAGGAATAATTACGGCTGTAGTTTCCCCTTGCTTTCAGCCGTTCGCAGTGCCATCCCAGCGAGTACGTTTTGGTTAGTGTTACAAGGCCAGATCAGTCAATCATCCAGACTGTTGCCCCTGCAACTAGTGAAAAGGCTGCTGCCCCTCTTCAGGATCCACACGTTTGTCTGGCCTCTCAACAGATACCCCTCCGTTGTGGTTGCACCTACGGTACGGCTATCTGTATCGTTGAGGCACGCAAGCCTCCCCACCAACGGCAATGTCCATGGTTCATGGAGGGGTGAGGGGAATTATTTACTATAATAAACAATTTACATAGTATTTTACTTACATTTTTCCCATGTAGTACAAAGAGCTTCCTTCATCCTCCAGTATAGTACATTTTACTCTACGTATACATTTAATATAGCACCAATATGTGAAAATTTTAAAGCAAAAAATGAAAAATTTAAATGAACCATAAACAAATATTATTAGAAGAGGTGAATAGTTAAACGGACTTTGAGGCTGCTGTTCGAGCAGAACCTCTTGGTGTTCATCGAAATTCATTCGGTACACCATTCTTTAGCGTTCGTAACTGATTACTTTTTTTGCCACTTCAGTATTTCGGAAATTACTTTCTGTGATTTGTTGGAATTCTTCCTTGAATGTTTCCGTATCCTCACTAGTTAGTGAACCGAAAACTTTGACAAAGTGCTGCATCGGTGCGTTACTTTATAATTCCACCCGTGTGTTAATGCCAGCGGATTTTACTTCTATCCACTCTGACATTTTCTCTTCCAATTTCGCAGTCTTTTTAATAAATATTCGTCGACCTTGTTTTCAAGCATCTGGTCATTTATTTGTCAAATCCTCTATTTCTTTTTCCACATAGGACTAGCTGTTTTTGGTGGCAACTGCGTCTTCCTATAGCTGATCTATCAACGCATGCTGTTCTCTATACCGTATGTGGGCATCAGCTAAACCTTGATTGATTAACAAAATTTTCACGTCAGTTTCAACTCTTCTAGGAGTCGTTTATCATTTTCCTCTTGTCTCCTATCACACGCTGCTAGCACTTATGGAAAAACAGCATCGTGTTAGGCTTGTTTTTTAGCCTGATCAGCATTGGGTTCAGCTTCATTTCGCAGCTTTCAGTCAGTACGCATGAGCATAACCTGAAAGTGGTCAGTGGTCAGGGGCGCTACTGGTGTATTTTCCACCTTTCCTGGTTTCTGATCGACTTGCTCAGTCTCTTTCAGCACCTTGGAATTCATCTTGACTAAACTAGACCAACTGAATACTACTTTCGTCAGGATTACTTAACCCAGAATTTCGAATACAAAAACGAATCATCGCTTGATCATTTTATAATTCAGCGTCTTCTTCATTTAGTATTCACATGTAAGTGAATTCAGTACCAGAAGTCCTAAACAGTAATGTCAAGATTTCACCCAAGTTACAAATTAGCACTAATTATCTTCTACGTTTACTTCTCGGGCCCCACGTTGCGTCAACACCAATGAAACCGCTCCCCCCTTGGCTGAATAAACATAGGGGCGATTCTAGAAGACGGTCATCCGGTGGGGCTATGGGGCTAATGGGGGGGGGGGGGGTTGGGAGACTGGAACATTCCTTAAAAAAAGGAGAGTTGGAGTCCTCCACCGACAAAACGGTAAAATTTGACGTTACTTAAAGTAGTTTTTGGTAACTGTTTTGGAGGTCAGTGTAAAAAATGTGCTTTAATAAGTAACAAGCCACCCATTTTAAGTTAAATGGTATTTTTTGGTTTGGACAGTAAGCTATTTTTTGTTGCTCCTATTCTTTTGTTAAGACGTGTTTGAATTACATTGCAACCTATATTGCTACATAATTATTTAAAAAATGACTGAATTTGTTGGAGTAATACATTCGTAGATTTCTGGTGGCATTTTATCCAGTATAATATGATACTCCACTGGGGAGGGGGGGTGTTGTTGCATCCCTGAAACCCCAGTGAAATTGGGTGGAAGAAACAAAAATTATGTTTATTCAGAGGCGGTGGCAAGGGGGGGGGGGGGGGGAGAGGTCTTGCCACCGCCTCTGAATAAACATAATTTTTGTTTCTTCCACCCAACTTCACTTGAATCCCAGGTATGCAATTTAGAACAATTGTTATAGCAGCAACTAGCTCAGTTTCTTAAAGAACTAATGCTTTCTGCTGGGTTGGCCGCCAGGTAATAACCTGACTCACACAACTAAGCCGTTTGCCTTCTTGTTCACTGCACATTTTACCTGTGTTAATGTTAGCATTGGTAGACAATGTGCTATTTTGCTAACTAGTTAGTTAATGTCACAGTTCTGCAATAAGCCACTTTCTATTTAAAGCCTGGCCTGGAAAATTCTTACATTTCACACAAAATAACTTGGATTATTCGTAATTATTTAGGAATATTGATGGCAGTCGTCAGAGAGTCAACTCTCACGAATGCTTGATACATCTGCCTTTTTGCTGCTAATTATTCAGAAAAAAAATCTTCCTGATTTGAAACTGTCTTATCGTTTGCTATAGCCCTTTAGCTTGGGATTTTATCGAATTAATTCCTTTATGTAACTAAGTGCTTGCTTGGGTAGATATGCTTTCTTCACAGATTGTTTTCAAACAACGCAGAACACAAAAACACTATGAATTATTGTTCTGCAATATATTTTCACAAAGTTCACTTCACGAGACATACATGGCTTACCCGAGCATGTACATTTGACAAGGAGCAGAACTAGTAATTGTACCAGCAACTTTAATAGTAATAGTACTTGGAAAAGTAACAGTAATAATCGTAATAACTTAACAATATGTTAACATAGGCTTATATAGTCCTCCAAGGAGTTTCATATTCCATATTCGGTTGCTTTTAAATTTATCATGTTTGGTAATTGCTCTATTCTTGTTACTAAAGTCGTTAAAAATAAAAAACTATAAAGAAAATGTTTGTAAAAACTACACAGAACTCCAATTACATAAATTGTGGTTACAGGTCCTTGGCTCTCGGGGATGGGGGTGTCTGCATCGTACTTCAGTCCTACCATCAGCTCTTACCAACTAAAATCGCGCCGCATCTGACTGGTAGACGAATTTCCGGTCGTCTATTGTGCAGGTGATATGGCACGAGCCCAGGAGAGGCACTGCAGGCGATGCTGAGTTGTTAGGAAAGGCACTCACGTCAGTCGTCTGTTGCCATATCCCGTTAACTCCACATTCCGCCACGCTGTCCTAAGGGATACGTTCGTCATACGTCCCACATTGATTTCTGTTATTTCATCCATTGTTGCTTATCTGTTAGCGCTGACAACTCTACGCAAATGCCGCTACTCTCGGTCGTTAAGTGGAGGTAGTCGGCCACTGTGTTGTCCTCGGTCAGAGATAATGCCTGAAATGTGGCATTCTCGGCGCACTCTTGATGCTGTGGATCTCGGAATATTAATTCCTCAACGAGTTTCAAAATTGAATGCACCTGGCTCGGACTACCATTCCACGTTCAGAATCTGTTAATTCCCATTGTGTGACCTAACCATATCTAAAACCTTTTGACGTGAATCTGAGTGCAAATGACGGCTCTACCAACGCTCAACCGTTTTATACCCTGTGTATGCAATACTGCCGCCATCTGTGTATGTGGATATCGCTATCCCATGACTTTTGTCGCCTCAATGTAAAACTCCTATATGCTTATGTAAATACCTAGTCATCACCAAGACTGAGAGGATGAAGCACTCCCCTCCCTAAGGGCTACGTAGTATCTGACTGGCCCTACAATGATACTGAAAACCAGAAGAAGAAGAAGAAAACACTCCGTTTCGAAAACCGCAAGAATACCAGCTATAGCAGGAGATTTTACACAGCATTGATGGAGTAACCTACCAAATATTCAGTGAAAGCAGTGATATACTGCCACCTGAAAAAGTAGCTAATAGTGTATTCATATTTGATTATGTTGCAGTGGAAGACCAGGATCAAATACGGAAATATTTTTGTTTTCGCCGCCTAATAAGAGCTGACGTTTATTTGAGCCAAAGATATTCTCGGATTCTGAAGGAGGTACTGAGGGATAATGCTAACAATAGTATCAGTTTCAAACAGAGCAATATGAATTTAAAACATGTTTGTCCCGTGAATGTAGGAATTGACGTGACAGTCAACGAATTTGTCATTTGCGGGGATTGTTGGTATGACACGTAGTACAGGTCATTGACAGAAACGAGAAAATTGAATGACAGCTATACAGACGATACTTCCAGGAGTTTGTTTGAAAGGTCATGCACTCATTCTGACAGGATGATGTGCAACCCAAACGTACGTTTGTACGTCGATAGGAAAATGGAAGCAATAAATAGAGATCTTAAAAGCTGTACCACAGAAATTAAAATTATCAATGAAACTATTGAATGTGTTACTATCGAAATGCAGGAGTTGGGCAGTGCTATGAAAACTTTTATCCGTTAAGATCCATAATATTGAAAATACATTAGAAGATATGAAACATACACCCCCGGCAAATATTAGGGAAAAAATGCTCAGGAAGAAAGTCCTTCTGAGGCTAATCAGCATAGTAAATGCAAAGGTTGACGAGGTTGAAAGAGTACATATATTACAATGACCCCAACGAAACACCCTAACGACTAATACTGCTACTATGAAGAAAATCACTTCATTTATTTCAGAGCCTTGAGAAAGACACACCACTGAATAATGATTATAGAGATGGTGGTCCAAGAACTCCACAAACTGGCAAGCAAAACATTTCTGCATAGATGTCATATTACCAGGTGTGTATGATTTATTGGACGATTTTGGATGATACTTTGGACAAGAAGAGAATAGAAGCTTTCGAAATGAGGTGCTACAGAAGAATTCTGAAGATTAGATCACATAACGAGGAGGTATTGAATAGAATTGGGGAGAAGAGTAGTTTGTGGCACAACTTGACAAGAAGAAGGGACCGGTTGGTAGGACATGTTCTGAGGCATCAAGGGATCACAAATTTAGCATTGTAGGGCAGCGTGGAGGGTAAAAATCGTAGAGGGAGACCAAGAGATGAATACACAAAGCAGGTTCAGAAGGATGTAGGTTGCAGTAAGTACTGGGAGATGAAGAAGCTTGCACAGGATAGAGTAGCATGGAGAGCTGCATCAAACCGGTTTCAGGACTGAAGACAACAACAACAACAACAACAACAAGATTTATTGCTAGCAGATCTCGTACCTCGTAGATATAGCATAATATTCATGGGAAAATAAAGGATTCAAATTTGTTTTAATGATTATAGATACATATTCCAGGTTAACCTGGCCCTTACATGTGAAACCAAAGACTAGGAAGGAAGTTGCATAGGTATTTGAACAATTGATGCCTTGACAATCTTCAAACTAATCACTGAGGCGAATTTTTCAATAGGGGTATTTCAAGACTACTGCTCAACTTTCTCCCACATGACAGCGAGAATTGCGGAACAATAGAAAACCGTATGTGGATGTGATTGTATCTTTGAGGGTTATACAAATGGCTACATATTCTCCCACAAATACTGGGGCATTATAACTGAACGAAACATGGTAAGATAAAAATGGGACAAACTGATGTTTTTGATAATGAGCTTCTAAATACAGTACGCAGTCATATTGAAATGGTGGATCCATGCAAGCAAATATTAAGTGTAAGTAATTTGGTAAGTATTTCGAAATACGAAACTGCGGTTTAGAAATCTTATCCGCCAAACTGGTCAATGGAGATATTTGCAGTTTCCAAAGTGCAATGAAAAATCTCAATAACTTACATATTGAAGGACAGGAAAGGTGAAGATATTTTGGGAGTTTTTACGCAGAATAAATACAGAAAAGCCTGAACCAGATATGTTTCTCGTAGAATATACCATAAGACATCAAACAAGCAAGGCTTTAGTTAAATGGCTCGGCTTACCATCACTGCATAACTGTTGGGAAGATGCTCGTGATTTGGTATATAGCGGAATATACAAGCCTCAAACACTGCAATAATGTAATATTGTGCATGGAAGTGCATCGGAGATGGGCAGTATTCTCGGTAACTTATCAGCTGCATTGCGCATCCCTCGACATAACTACAGTGGAACTGAAATAAAGCTGAAAAATCATCTAGTTCATGGCGCTATGGCGATTAATCTGTCGAAAGAGGTCCATAAGGAACTTGATTTAGCATATGCTGCAAATAAAGAATTAACGGAACGTCACACCATAAACCGAATTGTAGGAGGAAGGACATAGGCAGAGGGCAGCATATCACAGCATTTGCAACTGATAAAGGAATGTGTGCAAAACCTAAACTGGATGCTGGGATAAATTTCAAGGAAGTTATTAATGCAGCTTATAGCACACTAAAGAAGCACAAGTAAAAACTTGTATGACGTTTAAAAAATTCCATTAAATCAACGGTGTAAAAGGCTAAAAGTTACCAGAAGCAGAAATGAGTACGAAGAAGGTGAGTTTAAATGCCTAAAGTTCTACCAATACATACATCTGGTGGAATTTCCCTTTCCTAATTGTAGCACTCGTGGGACTTTCAGCTATTGGCTATTTAGTTGTAGGGGCAGCAACCATAGCCCGAAGAGAGAAGGATACATAAAATGCAGAGGTTGGTTTAAAGGCGGGAGAAGGGACCAATCTATGTCATCGGTCCCTTGTTCCTAATAAAACAATGCCACAAGTTTGAGAATAAAACGGACGAAACATATAACACAAAACGGAAAGAAAAGAAAAGCCACAAGAACGAAGGGAAGGCAACGAACACTAAAAGGGACAAAAGAGGACAAGGAAACATCAGAAAGATGATAGAAACAGAAGAGAGTAAAACATGAAAGCAGATTACAGTGGCTGGCCAACCACGAAAATAAAAAGAGAAAGCCATCCACTCTGCAACACATTAAAACCTCCACCCTAAAAACACTAGGGTGGAAGACACAGAGGTCAAAGGACATGCGCTAAAACCTACACAGAAGTATAAAACCCACTCTCACGGATAAAACGTAAAAATAAAGCTGCTGTGGAGGCATTGTCGCCCAACACCGAAGGCAGGGTGCTGGGAAAGTTAAAAGTCTGCCGCAGAGCTGCTGAAAGTGGGCAGTCCAGCAACAGGCGGACGACTTTCATTTGGGAGCCACAGCGACACTGAGGTGGGTCCTCGCGACGGAGTAGGTAACCATGTGACAGCCACGTATGGCCAATGCGGAGCCGGCAGAGGACAACTGATTCCCTACGAGAGGCCTGCATGGAAGACTTCCACACATTCATAGTCACCTTAATGACACGCAGTTTGTTGTGCGTTCTGTTATGCCATTGCGTCTCCCGTAGCCGGAAAACCCTGCGTTGTAAGACAGAACGCAGGTCAGCTTCGGAGATGCCTATCTCAAGAAGAGGTTTCCACGTCGCCTGTTTGGCCAGCCTGTAGGCAAATTCGTTGCTGGGGATTCCGACGTGTCCTGGGGTCCACACAAACACCACGGATCGGCGGGACTGTTCCAGGGCATAGATGGACTCCTGAATGGACGCTACCAGAGGGTGGCGAGGGTAGCACTGGTCGATAGCTTGAAGGCTGCTCAGTGAGTCAGTACACAGGAGAAATGACTCGCCAGGGCAAGAGCGGATGTACTCAAGAGTACGAGATATGGCCGCCAGTTCTGCAGTGAAAACACTGCTGCCAACTGCCAAGGAGTGCTGCTCAATATGTCCTCCATGAACATATGCGAAGCCTACGTGACCATCAGCCATTGCGCCGTCGGTGTTAACCACTTCAGAGCCCCGGAACAGGTCAAGAATGGAGAGGAAGTGATAGCGCAGAGCAAAATGCTGGGAAGCGACTACAGGAGGCGAAAAGGCATAGCAGAAAGATGGAAGCTGTTGCTAACGAGATATAAACTCACATAAGAAAGGAATTGGACTATTTATAAGAAAACCTCCCAGTTATATTGCCCAACAAACTACTTAGAAATACAGACCTGTTTACATTCGTGAAAAATTCCGCATTTCAGTATTTCGTCGTATGCTTAAGTGGAACACAATGTCAGGTACGATGTGGAAATCTAAAAAATGTGAGACTGTAAATTTCGGTGTTACTGAAGGATCTGTAACGACTGGTTTGCATATGTTAAAAAACTGGAGTAACGTCTACTGATTATACTTTGCCTCACATGGTGATCAGGCCTGCCTGAAGAATTATGCCATTACTACACCAACAACCGCAAATTCTACATTTTTCGATGCTACCAAGACTTCAGTTCCTTCCTCTGTTGAAATATCTGCGTCCGCAGCTCGTGGTCGTGCGGTAGCGTTCTCGCTTCCCGCGCCCGGGTTCCCGGGTTCGATTCCCGGCGGGGTCAGGGATCTTCTCTGCCTCGTGATGACTGGGTGTTGTGTGATGTCCTTAGGTTAGTTAGGTTTAAGTAGTTCTAAGTTCTAGGGGACTGATTACCATAGATGTTAAGTCCCATAGTGCTCAGAGCCATTTGAACCATTTGAAATATCTGCCTCAAGTTTCCCATGATGAGTACATAAAAACAAGCAGCATGCACATCACAACATCAGTTGAGGGTTAGATGCGATGATGTACACTGTAACTTTAAAAGAACAATCGTCAGTATTATGCCGAAGTCACTTCCACCGATTCATCCGAGCAAGGGGACTGGAAACATACAACAGCATTCCTAATATCATCAAGAGAAGCAATAAACGACATCCAGAAAGTGGTAAATTTGTAGAAATACCCAGTGGTGCATAAGAGTACTGGCTATTTAAATGCATTTATAAAACGATCTGTAAAAGGGTATGATTTAAGCGCAATCTTTAATACGTTTAAACTGGAAATAAAAAGGACAAAACAAACAACAGACTTTAGGTAAGATGGTTCGCTAGGACCGTTACTGAGTTTCTCAGTCAAGTTTTGGAGAGTAATACTGATAAAATATGTGAGGCAGATCAACTAGTGCTTTTACTACCAGTTACGATGATTCTTGTTGAGCGTAATATCGCAACGGTAGCTTCATTCATACAATAAACGGATTATTCTCTACAGAGGAACGAAGAACTAAAACTCATTTAGGTGCCAAGCAGTCCAATATATCTCCCAGTGACTACTCAGATATTAGAGCATCTTGAGTTGAATAGTGTGGACCAGGATGGGCATTTCGTAGATTTTGAAGGAAAGTAAATCGTAATGTCTTCACTTGAAGCTGCATGTGTGTAAGGTATAAATCCAAAGTATGCAACTGTCAGTACATTAATTTGCAGCAGAAACACAACGTGATAACACAGAATTACAAGTTCCTTAAACTGATAGGACTGAAACTGCATAATGATGTCACTTGATATGATAGCCCCACTTCAATATGATGTGCGAATCAATCATCAGAATTATTTCTCCCACAAATCTTTTGTTTGGCGATATTTAATAATACTGATGAGATAAGGATTCTCATTCGACACCAAGGTGATTTAACAATTTGGAGCAAGGATTTTCTACACATCGAACTGATGTTATGAAGAAAGATGGAAACGCTGCAACGGCATCGTGACTTACACATAACTCGTTCACCTTTCTGTTTCAAGAAATAAGACACGAACTGAACAGTACTGAGATGGGCAGCACAAGGAATGTTGAAATCATATCGACCCTCAAAACATGTTTCTGTATCAGCTTTGGGGTTGAATGGTTTACAAAGTGCATGATGGTTCATAGACAGATTGATGAGTAATCGTTTTAGTGTGTATATTCTGCTCAAAATGTTTATGGGGTACTTTGATGATAGCAGACACATCATCAGAAGAACTGATTCTAGTTCGAAGTTTTGGAGAAATTGATGTGTACAATGCCCTATCTTTCTGTAACAGACAAGGAGCGTTGGAAATTTAGTTCAATTAGAAACACATGAATTCATTATTCTGGCACTACACTCTGACGGGAGATTAAATGTGAAAGAGTTCCAGCATATTTGACCTTTGTAAACTAACCAATGCTAGAGTTTACTTGAATTCTGAATTTTACCCACACGATAACCAGCAGCTTGACTGGCACAATAATATTGGTCTACTGTGTGACATAAATGCGAAGCGATGAATTAGGATGTATGCTCAGCACACAGCAATTTAAATAATTACTGCTCATCATTGTGACTGAATGCTAGAAGCAAAATGAAAGCATAAAATCAGGACCAATAAACGTTCATATTGAATTCGAATCATAGGATAATTTCCTTATAAGCATCTCAGTGTGCGCCTTATTGATACATGGCTGTCTGATAAGCTGAAGAGACGAAGAGACAACGAGAAAAATGATGTATGTCATTTGGAATCAATTTTTAAGGAGAAGCAATATAAATGTTGAAACGCTTTGTGATCGACGCTTGGGTATGTAGTGTGAAATTATGTGCAGTAATAGAGTACTTTATTGTCTCACATTGTTAATACATTTCAAATTTTTATTTGAATATTATGGTCATTACGTCCAATTTTCAATTGTTAGTACACATTATTGTTGGAAACAACGATGAAAGTCAGGTATGTTACATTGAAGTAATACATTTACGGTTATGTCTTCAGTTCTCACTGCTGGACCGAATACTTTGCTTCTTTCTAACACTTGCTCTTTACTTTTTTGTCCCACCAAATGGCAGTTTCACGTAGAAATCCCTTGCTTCAGGGCAGCGAAACTGCATCAAGTGTTGGAGGTCCCTACACTTTTCAAGTGCGAGTGGGATGGATGACATCTGCAGCAGAGCGTAGTTTCTTCATAACTGCACAAGTTGATTTCTTGTAATGAACGATTGATACTAAAACCACGATCCCAGATATTTTGTTTTATTTTAAGAGTTTGAAATGAAAGTAACCATCTTACCTTTGTACAAATAATCCGGAAGGAAGAATTCTCCAGAATTTAGCTCCCTGGCTCTATCCTCAGCTTCATGGGGACGTGGGCCACGGAGAGGTTGCTTTATACTCGTAGATGAACTCTCGCATGCACTGTTGCAATACCTTCAGAACTGAACAAGAGGTCCCATCTTTTGTTGTAACAAAAGCTTCTTCACAGGCTGAATGGCAAAAGGACACTTGTTCTTGTTAATGAAGACCATATTACGGTCGCGCTCTATACAAGAGTGACCACTAACAGGAAACGTTACTGTAACTGAGTTCAGTCTCGACAAAATTATGTAAGAATCTGATAACAGTAAAATTTTTATTCTGCCCACCGCATGCATCACAGAACATGTCCAGATGGTTAACATTGGTGCCAGCTTGAAAATAAAGTGATGCAACACAGATGCAACTTCATCAGTTCCTTTTAATCCAATGGTCTCATCATAGCAGTAGAAAAGAGTTACTATTAGACACAACATGAATGTTAAACAAATACAAACAGAACTGGCGCTTCTAAAGCAAGTCATTGGTGGAAATGTTTGGCATGTTGAGATTTTACTGAAAATCCGTGACAATACCTTCATTATCTTTCTGTTTCATACTCTTAATTTTTGCGGCTTTCTTTCTTCTGTAGAATTCTTCTGCTTTCGTCTTGTGTACATCATTTTGTCTTCAACTGCATTTGTCCTCTCTGAAGTTTCAGTTGTGCTTCATTTGCACTGTTCATCAGTCTTTTGTTAATAATTTGTGTTTCTGCTTGCAATTTGTCATACGTCCCGTAGGTATCGCATCTAGGAAAACCATATCTTATGTTGAACTGTGAAAAGAATACGTTTCTGTAATAGCAATAAGATACGTCAGGGAACCCTTCTTCTTTGTACATCTGATACATTTTTCTAACATTTAGCTCTGCGACGAGGCACAATTTTTTACTTACACTCTTGCTGTAATAACTTGGACTACATCTGAAAGATGCAGTGTGCTGTTTAACTGCTTCAGACTCCTCAGGACCTTTCTCGCTACGTAAATGATCATATTTCCCACGCATATCTTTCGGTGCTGCACCTAGAATCCTTCCTGATGTTTGCTAAGCCTGTACTCTTCACGACGTGATATTATGAATAGCAATAAAAGTTTAACACAGATATCTCGGTCGTGTTTTGACCATCTGAGACATGCACTTTATTGAATACGCATTACCAAGGAACCTCATACAGCCCAAACCTTGTCTAGGCCTACGCTGTTTTATTGAGTTTATAGACATCAGTCCAAGTAAGTAGGAATTCTGCTTATCATAACTTCTCATTAGATTAAATTCTGTAAGAATTCGTGACCTCTGTTCAGCAGACACACATTCGAAACATTTTAATCTCTTACACTTACAGCATGAAGCGACCTCGTGAGATGATGAATGCAGTCTTCATTACCCTGAACATTCTGCCGTAGCTTTCTCTTTTCTTAAAAAAATTCTGTGTTATATATAATTTGAATGTCATCTACGTCATCTTCCACACATTCCATATTATCGTCCTGCAAGTAAACAACATCCACTTAATAATAAGACTAAGAACAATAAAAGTAGGTTTGCCAACAGAGTTCGCAAGGAATACAGGATAAAAGAAACAGATCCGGAAACATGGGGAATGACAGTCATCATTTTTTTCCTACGCCAATACTGACACCTAGCACTGTTTCCGCTCATACCTAATTTTCAGATCATTGCTACAAGACGACTATCATTGTTCTTGCCGTATAGCGATGCATGTGCATTCTACATGTCTTCAGTCACACGTTGCCACTTCAAACTCATTTTCAATAAAAATGTGACATCCATCATTTTTCCCGTTGCCTCTTCAATTATTCCACACTGACTGCAATTGTACAGCGAGTTGTATAAATTAACGAGTGTTATGACACATCTGAGGAAGATACCTCAGATGTGAACGTTCTCATAGACACAAAGGGCTTCTACACTAAAGCGCCAAAGATGCTGTCATTTACCGTCTTGTAAAGTCATCAGGTGATCAAAACGACTTGCAAAATGATTTAGATAAGGTATCTGTATGGTGCGAAAAGTGGCAATTGACCCTGAATAAAGGAAAGTGTCAAGTATTTCACACGAGTACTAAAAGAAATCAGCTAAATTTCGATTACGCGATAAGTCACACAAATCTGAAGGCTGTAAATTCAGCTAAATACTTAGAGATTACAATTACAAATACCCTAAATTGGAACGATCACATAGATAATATTGTAGGTAGAGCAAACCAGAGACTGCGATTCATTGGCAGAACACTTAGAAGGTGCAACTAAAGAAACTGCTTACATGACACTTGTCCGCCCTATTCTGGAGTATTGCTGTGCGGTGTGGTATCTGCATCAGGTGGGACTGACGGATGACATCGAAAAAGTACAAAGAAAGGCAGTTCGTTTTGTATTATCACGAAATAGGGGAGATAGTGTCACAGACATGATACGTGAATTGGAGTGGCTATCATTAAAACAAAGGCGTTTTTCGTTGCGACGGGATCTTCTCATGAAATTTCAATCACCAGTTTTCTCCTCCGATTGTGAAAACATTCTATTCGCACCCTCCTACATAGGGAGAAATGATCATCACGATAAAATAAGAGAAATCAGGGCTCGCACAGAAAAATTTAAGTGTTCGTTTTTCCCGCGTGGCGTTCGTGAGTAGAACGGCAGAGAGACAGCTTGAAGGTGGTTCATTGAACCCTCTGCCAGGCACTTTATTGTGATTAGCAGAGTAATCACGTAGATGTAGAAACTGTATAGGCAGGCGTATTGAAATACAGACACATGTAAACAGGGAGTATATGGCGCTGCGGTCGGCGACGGCCATATAAGACAAGTATCTGGCGCAGTTGTTAGATCGTTTACTGCTGCTACAATGGCAGGTTACCAAGATTTGTGAGAGTCTGAACGCGGTGTTACAGTCGGCGCACGAGCGATGGGACACAGCATCTCCGAGGTAGTGATGAAGTGGGGATTTTCCCGTACGACGATGTCACGAGTGTACCGTGAATATCAGGAATCCAGTAAAACATCAGATCTCCGACATCGCTGCGACCGGAAAAAGGACCTGCAAGAAACGGGACGAACGACGACTGAAGAGAATCGTTCAACGTGACAGAAGTGCAACCCTTCCGCAAATTGTTGCAGATTTGAGTGCTGGGTCATTAACAAGTGCCAGCGTGCGAACCATTCAACGAAACATCATCGATACGGGCTTTCGGATTCGAAGGACCACTTACTATGCTTGATAATTGCACGACTCAATCTCATGAATCTGTGGATCTTGCATGTCAGCAGGGGACTGTTCAAACTGGTGGAGGCTCTGTAATTAATTGATAGTTTTTTAAAGGAGGGTAGGATGTCAAACCGGCCGACTGGGAGCATGAGAGGCACCGCAGGACATTTTAATTTCCACTGCCCTGAATATACGTTTGATGACTTCCATTAAAAAAAATATACACGTTTGAATTCCACAGAGCGAAATGCAGTGACGTGCGATAGAAAGCTGTGCGCTACAAAATAAACAAATTTTTGAAAAACGATATCTTTTAATTTTTGACGTATTGTCTCCAACGTTCGAGGAGGAGGAGGGATGGGGGCTGGGGCTGGGGGTGGGGAACTATCAAGTTTTTGCCCCGGTTCGGAAGTATCGAAGATCCGGGGCTGGTAGTCTGTTTGTAATATGAAGAGTCACTTTACTGAGCAAGTACTGAAATGCGCTTTCAGCCATTTGTAAGTATTTTGTATAAGACTTGCGTCATCCACTTGCACCTCTCGAAACAAATTTTTCTGAATGCTTTTATTATCTAGCCGTAAAACCCGTGGTTTTACCCAAGTACGTTTCCTTTTCTCCGCCGTTTCTCTTCTTAATGCACACATAACCAGTAGTGGTACAAGCAACTGCAGCGCATAATAATAAGCTGTTTTCTACCATCTTGAACTTTGACAAAAAAATAGGATAACAGTATAATGCCCCTTTTTAGTGCCACGTCAAAGATCTCCGTAAAAGAAATTTGATGAATATTTGATCATATTTCTTTGTCAAAGAAAGGGCGGCAATATCACTATTAATACGCACAGGACGAGCTCTTACATGGAAAGAGTATTTTCCTCCCTCAATTAATGATTTCCCGCCTTATGCACCGATTCGTCTAGAATATTGTCCGAAGTACTACTGATTCATCTAACGGTCGGTGTGTTCAGTGTTTTCCGAAAATTTAGCGAAGACAAATTAAGACAGTTGCGCATATTCGCTTTATCTTATAACTTCTTGTGTTAAGGTTGTATAACATTCATGTATTCTGGGGCACTCGCATTTGTGCATACGTGGAGGTTGCCAAAGTTTAGAGTAAATTCGTAACTGGCACAGCGTTTTGTGTTCCTTCAAGGCGAAAGTAAAAATTCTTTCTGCTTCTACTAGCAGTCATATTTTTTTTTTTCCTTTGCCAGGTGAATATACCGATACACTAGGGTCCTCTAATCATTATTTTCCCATTCGTAAAACACTTTCACACAAAATACTTGTAACTGTATTACAAGCAGGGCTCCTCACCAGTATCTCTGCCTTTATGATACACTCCCTTCACGGAAAGTGGAACGTGCAAAGCATCATTTCCATCATCTTCATAAAAAAAAAACTTAATTAACTAGTTAGTCTGGTTTCAAGCAGGTCAAACAGCCGTTCATACATCCATAATCACTCACACAAAGGGTTCCTAGATAAAGAATATATGCCACAAAATAATGTATGTATATTTGTATCCGTTCGAATTACTAGTATTTCAGTTAACTTCTGGCAGTTGCGTAACTTTGCTATCTGATACATTTAACAATCTATACAGCTTATTCTCCTAGTAGTATCCCCGTACAGAGAGTAGTATTATGCCAGATTCTTTTCTCACTAGTTTTTTAAATATATATTGTATCTTATAGCAGATTATAATTGTAAGTGTAGTATTTACGAATACCTTACTTTTAGCGTAGTTGTTAACTTAGACTTAGTGCACGTATTATAAATACCTAGATGTAGTTAGTTTATAAGTGTTGCGCTGTACATAGCATATTCGTAGACTGTTGTTGTGTATGGTTGTATTGATGTGTACTTGCATATATCTTGTAGCTTTACAAATATATTGTACATATTCTGCTGTTCCGAACGGCATTCGGCGTATCATATCCTAAACCGTGCCACACAATTTATGTGCATCGATATTTCTAACTCTCATCATACTATAACATTGTAGTGATAGTCCTGTTCTCTGTTCTCGATATATACGTCCTTTACTTAGCACTCGCCTCCAAATAATATAAGGTCATAGCAAAGTTATGTACTACATACCTAATTTTCAGGTATGTTTCCTAGCAATGATGCAAAATGGATCTTTATCCACGTGCCTTATTACTAACTATTTACATATTTACATTCTTCTCCCTTTTATCCCAGGTCTCCTGTGTTTACTTGTTCAACAAACAAACGTCTTCATATCTTTGTGCGCATATAGTCCTTCGATATTTCCAGATTTGGGATATACTAATTAATAGCATCCTGGATGTGGAATTTCCGTTATCAGGAAAGGTCCCGAATGTAATATTTCCCATTTTTTGTTTGTCTTTCTAACTCTTCTAGATTTTGGATGTGTTCATAACACCTTATCACCTATCTGGAAGGTGCAAGTCCGGCCTAAAATCTTGTTACACTTGGTCTCCCATTTCCGTGCTTGTTCACTCAGAATAACTGCAGCTTGTCTTATGTCTTAAGTGAAAGTTCGTCTACTGGTATACGTGACAAAGGTTCTGACCACTCGTCCATTTCATTTTTCCCTAACGTTAGTTCGATAGGTGTAAATCTTGCAGATGAGTGTGATAAATTATTAACTGGCGTGTTGACAGAATGTAGTGCACTCTACCCATTTCGTTTGCTTGTTTGATATGTAAGTACTAATAAAGCGATTAAACTCTTTAAATATACATTCAACTGGACTTGCTACCAAAATGTTTCAGTTGTTGTTCTTTGAGAAAGGTTTCCCATTTAGTATTTGTAAAACATGTCAGATTGTCAGTTAATATGGTCTTAGATAGTTCTCTACTATCCTCCAATTGCTATTTCGGGTACGATTTTCCTTTCTTGTAACAAAATTAACTGTCAAAATCTCTTAACCAACTTGCAAGCAGCGTTTACCAGTAGCTACGTCGAGGTTTTCCTTAAACTGTTTCCTTAAACTGTCTACGATAATGTTGGAAGCTGAAGAAATGAATTCAAATTTGTGCCGCGGCGGGGACTCGAAACAGGGTCTTCGTGCTTACTAGGCAGAAATGCTAACTATTAAACCACCGCAGCACTATGGCCTGGAAAACACCATTCCTAGAGCACAATATACAAGGTGTATCAAAAAGAATCATCCGATTTGGCATGTCTATATTTCTGAAACTAATAAACATATACAATGAATTTTGGTTTTTGATGAAAGGGAAACTCATACCATTTCATAGGTGTTCAATATGCTCCCCTTGAGATGCACGGCATATATCAATGCAGTATTCAAATTGTTCCCACACTGCAGCGAGTATGTCTTGAGATGCAGCTTCCACAGCTGCTGTTATGCGATGTCTCAGATCAATCAGTTGTTGTTGGTAACGGAGGCACATAAACAAAGCCTTTTATAAACCCCGAAATTATCACATACAGTCAGGTCTAGTGACCTTGGGTGCCAGTAATGTAAGGTTTAATCATTTGGTCCATCGCGACCGATTCATCGTTCAGTAACCTTTTGATTTAAAAATTCCCGCACTTAGAGATACCAAATTGTATTTGATCTTAGTATTATCTAAGGTAATACTGTAGGAATGCATGCTTGCAGTTAGACATTTTGTGTCTTGTTTCCTATGACTGATAATATTTTGCAGTTCTGTGTAGGGAAAGTGGGTACATGCATGTCCTTTGCTATCGCATCAAACAAACTCTTGGATAAAACGTTTGCAGACCCACCTGTATCTAGAATTATATGTACTTGTGTTATGTCTATATTCGCGATATTATTACTTGTACCACTTCCTCTTCGTCCTTCCTTGTCTCGTCGGAACAGAACTCCTCTCTCAAGACGTGTCCCTCATCATACCTAAAAAAAAAAAAGTTTCTGAATGCACTCTGAATGCACTACCCTAAATCCAGAATCTGGCAGTCTAGCAGAAAAACTGGTTCCCCTCATCTAGTATTCTTAATTGAGACAGCGTTCGCGCGACCATTTAAATTTCCGTGATAACCATTGCTATTGTTTAGATTTCCGGTAGAAGAAGCACGATACCAGTTCTGTCTACTTCGGTTATTACCTTAACCTTGTATGTTAGAGTTTTTGTGCGTTTCCATTTGCTTTAGAGTTACGGCTCTCTGGACTGTTATCTAATGTTATTGGCTGTTGCCATCCTGCTGATGTCAGTATTATTGCTTTGACCTGCCGAAGTACTATTATGAAAACCAAGAAAATAACTGAGTATCTTGTTTGCATACGTCTTTCCCCATAAATGAGGTCAATGGCATCAACTGCGGATAGAAAAGACTCTGAATCACTTACTGATGTAGTGACTAACTTCTCTTTAGTGTGTGCAGGTAGTCTACCCTATAAAATTTTAAGAGTACCTAGGTGTGACATAGGTTTATTTCAATAACGAGTCTGATGTAGACGTTTTTCAAAATATTTTCTTAGTGCAGCGTGTTTATTATTAAATGATTCTGGGTCAAAAACTTCTCGTTTGATTCGTCGCTGTACTCCAGGTGACCAAAACTACGAAAGAAAATTCTGTTCAAAGTGATCATAGGTTTCATAACGCTCAGCTTTGCCCGCAGTTCGTAGAAAGGTGTTCCCTTGTGTATATCCTACTACGTAACGAATCTTTTGCTGTTCATTCCAGCTACGCGTTAGAACATCTCGAAAAAATGTAACGAATACTGCTGTTTGTACCTTCTTTGTTTCCGTAGAAAATACCTGGAACTGCCTGTGTTTTAATAGGCTTCGTCTGTCAAGATGTATTATGTGTATGCGGTGTAGTAAACGGTGTCCCGTATGGATAGTTTCCTTGCTACACATAAGGTACTGATTATTGCCCATATGCCCCATACCCTCTTCGTTTACATTATTGTGATACTAACTGAAGAACTGTTGTTTTGCAGCCGACCGGTGTGGCCGTGCGGTTCTAGGCGCTTCAGTCTGGAACCGCGTGACCGCTACGATCGCAACTCGAATCCTGCCTCGGGCATGGATGTGTGTGATGTCCTTAGGTTAGTTAGGTTTAAGTAGTACTAAGTTCTAGGGGACTGATGACCACAGATGTTAAGTCCCATAGTGCTCAGAGCCATTTGAACCATTTTTTTCTGTTGTTTTGCTTACTTACTGTTTTACCAGTTGTCTTTTTGTTAGTGACAACAAACAGTTTACTTGAATCCAATGTTCCTACACCTATTTCATTACGTATTTGTTGAATAGTTTTCTTCAAATCGGTATTGAGTTTGTTGCCAATCTTATACTGCCGTTACTATTCTTTCTGCTTCCGCAAGGTGAGTGCGGTGTTGTTGTAGAACCTTTCCTGCAAGTATAGTATCACAGTCAAATACCCCACCATCAGCATGATCATTTAATTTTTGTACGTCATTACTGATGCGTTTCTGATATAATTTAAAAAATCCCGATCCTCCGATCTCTTTTATACTTTGTGCGGTAAATAACCGTATGTTATGTTAACTGACGTGCTACCTTGCACTACATACCACCTTTGCTAAGCTATCGTGTTCTGTCTGTAGACTATTTTGTGTACGGCAAGCTCATCTGACTGGTGAGCGGTTTTCTTCTGTGCATGTACAAGTTCGGAAAATTTGGTGTCAAACTTGTGGTCTAATTTTTACTCAGAACTCGAAAATTCTGTTTGTAACACGAAAAATTTCTGGTCAATGTTACTTGACTTTTGTTCCAACTGCTTAGACGATGTTTGTTCAAACGGTTTTGACATACCGAGCGAGGTGGCGCAGTGGTTAGCACACTGGACTCGCGTTCGGGAGGACGACGGTTCAATCCCGTCTCCGGCCATCCTGATTTAGGTTTTCCGTGATTTCCCTAAATCGTTTCAGGCAAATGCCGGGATGGTTCCTTTGAAAGGGCACGGCCGATTTCCCTCCCAATCCTTCCCTAACCCGAGCTTGCGCTCCGTCTCTAATGACCTCGTTGTCGACGGGACGTTAAACATTAACAACCACCACCACCACGGTTTTGACATCTACTCAAGATATAGTAGAACAAGACTGACACCTCAAGATGCCGAGAACACTGGATTTCCTACTCTTTTTCAGTTGGTATTTCCTGTTCCACTGTTTATGTACTAGGAAAGAAATGCGAGTCACGTACATCATGAAGATAAAAACTATCGCACCAGTAAGCGATTGTGACGTAGTCAGACGGCCACTTATCGTAAGTTATCATTGTATCACCCATCCTCGAAAAAACATTGTTTGTTATTTGTATTGTGTTTAAGATCCGCTTTTCGTCATTCTTACTTTCACTGCTTTCTTGTGTCACCGCAGTTTCCATTGGCGCCTCGTTGTCATTTGCCGATACTTCATTTCCTCGGACTGCATTATTTCGTCCGGTTTTTCAAGTAATATTGTTCATTTCCATGGTAAAAATATATCAGTAATGTGTATACTTGCTAAGAGACACCACATATTATTGTGGATGTGACTGTTGTATTTGCAGGATGTTTCTGTCTACACCTGGAATGTAACGACAATACAAACGGCTACATGTAATACGCTATTCTAATAACTGAAATTATCTGTACGAGGAAAAGAAAAACTATTTTCCTAGAAGCACTAGGAATAGTCTTCCAAACGACTTGTACGAAGTGGATGCAAATGTGCCTAGTATGATTCAGTTGATGTTATTAACTAAATTTTTACTCACGTATTCCAAAGACGAGCACGTTTGTAAATGTCGTTGCCTGTAATACTTATGCCTTGTTATATTTTTGTTGTACTTGTCCAATATTCCTGTTCTTCTTACGACATATATCAATGAAGTTTTTTCATGAAATGGAAAATTATCGGCATTGGTACACGTGCAGTTATTTAATTCTGGAAAGTAATATTCACACAGTGTTAATACTTTTATCCTTACGAGGCCAAAACTCTCGCTTGTTTCGAATAAAAGGCAAATAATTAGAATTTTATTTAGGTCCTGCCACGCACAGCCGCCAGTTTCTGTATTATCAGTATATGTAAATGATACAGCGGTGCGACTGACATCGGAAAGCTAGACGTATGCTCCAAAAATCTTTACAGTTGATCCCTGAGTCTATTTTGGAATTAGCGCATTTTATTAAAGGTGTGTGAAGTTTCATATGTTTTCTGACCAACCTCTTGCGCAGTAGATTTACTTTGGCGCATGAGGAAAATTCTTTCGAGGCGTAGATTTTAAAGTAATAACCTTCTCAGTACTGCTTAATGAGAAAGACAAAACTTAATTTTCTTTCATTTACAACTGTAGTCTTGCTATAAATACAGCTGCGATACATTAAGTTGACGCATTTATCACCTCTGTGATACAGTAACTTATGGTGTAGCAGTTTCACGGAAAAAAGCTCAAATAATGCAATATAGAGTTCATAAGACACGTCTTTAACGTGCAACCGTTTACAATGTAATTTGATGTCTCAGAATAATTATTCTTTGACACGGGAGTTTACGCTCAAGGCACGGTAAATTTTAAATTTTATAAAAGTAAATGTTAAAATATTCTTATTTGTTTCTCTTTCTCATTGGGATCTTTTAGCATTCGTTAGGACTAATTCCGTGATTTTAAACATCTGGCTACAGCAGGCGTCGTATACTTAAACGATGCATTATAAGTAGTGATTTCTTTTCCTACGTATGCCCAGTATATTACATTTATTTACTTTTAGAGTCAGCTGCCAGAGCCTGCACCATTTGTCAGTCATCTGCAGGTCATTCAGCAAATCGATAATGTGATCTGGGATTGCTAATTTCTGATTGACAATCGTATCATCCGTGAACAGTTTTAAAGAACCTCTGACACTTTCTACTATAATATTAGGCCCAAATATTTATATACATTGTAAACAATAACTGTCCTATCGTACGTCCTTGGGTTACTCCGAAAATTAGTTTACATCAGCCGACCGGTGTGGCCGTGCGGTTCCAGGCGCTTCAATTTGGAACCACGTGACCGCTACGGTCGCAGGTTCGAATCCTGCCTCGGGCATGGATCTGTGTGATGTCCTTAGGTTAGTTAGGTTTAAGTAGTTCTAAGTTCTAGGGGACTGATGACCACAGATGTTAAGTCCCATAGTGCTCAGAGCCAGCCAGTTTACATCAGTCGATTTTGTTCCGTTAAGTACGTCGCGTTGAGTTCTGTCTATAAGAAAGTCTTGTATCCAGTCTCAGATCTGGTCCGACTTCGGAAACGAAACGGCAGTGCGGGGCAGTGTCAAATGCGTTCCTGAAATCAGCGAACACAGCATCATCCCGAGCCTTGTTGTCTACAGCTTTATAGATCTCGTGAAGGAACAGAGCGAGCTGACAATAAGTTTCCAAGATCTCTGTTTCCGGGACTCAAGTCGATTTTTACGGAGAAGATTTTCGTTCTTCAAAATAAATAACAACACGTGAGCGCAAAACATATTCAATAATTCTACAATAGATTGACGTTTACGATATAGGTTTACAATTATGCGCATCTGCTCTACAAAGGTTCTTGAAAACGGGAATGACTTGCACTTTTTTCCAATCTCTAGGTACCCTTCGTTGCTCCAGCGCTCTACGGTAAACTATTGCTGAAAGGGGAGCAAGTTCTTACGAATAATCTTTGTAGAATCTTATAGGTATGGTCTCGATACTTTTCCACCATTAAGCATTATTTGTAGCTGCTTTTACGTTCCATGCTGGGTTCTCTCAATATCTGCCATTTCGATGTTCGTACGGTGAATGAAAGGACTAGAGAAATCACGGGGTTATGCATCACATGGGGGAGGTCATAAATCTGCTACAGGAAATAAATTCCCCGGCTGGCGGTTGGACTGGCCGTTTGTATGTCTCCAGTGAACCGTTTCTGGACCTGTAGTTATTTGAAGTTGTATCTGATGGTGTGTCGGTGTGACATGGTTTTACATTGAAGCGGCAAAGAAACTGGGGTAGGCGAGCGTATTCAAATACAGCGATATGTAAACAAACAGAATACGGCGCTGCGGTCGGCATCGCCTATATAAGACAATAAGTGTCTGGCGCAGTTAGATCGGTTACTACTGCTACAATGGCAGGTTATCAAGATTTAAGTGAATTTGAACGTGGTGTTATAGAGCGATGAGACAAAGCACCTCCGAGGTAGCGGTGACGTGGAGATTTTTCCGGATGACCATTACAAGAGTGTACCGTGAATACCAGGAATCCGGTAAAATACCACAAATGTCCGGCATCGCTGCGGCCTGAAAAAGATTCTGCAAGAATGGGACCAACGACGACTGAAAATAATCGTTCAGGGTGACAGAAGTGCAACCCTTTCGCAAATTGCTGCAGATTTCAATGCTGGTCCATCAACAAGTGCGAACAATTCAACAAAATATCATCGTTATGGGCTTTCGGAGATGAAGGCCCACTCGTGAACCCTTGATCAATGGACAACACAAAGCTTTATGACTCGCCTGGGCCCAACAACTCCGACACTGGACTGTTGATGATTGGAAATACGTTGCTTGGTCGGAGGAGTCTCGTTTCAAATTGTATCGAGCTGACGGACGTGTACGGGTGTGGAGACAACCTCATGAATCTATGGACCCTGCATGTCAAAAGTGGACTGTTCAAGCTGGTGGAGGCACTGTAATGCTGTCGGGTGTGTGCAGTTGCAGTGATATGGGACCCCTGATACGTCTAGATACGACTCTTGACAGGTGACACGTGCGTAAGCAACCTGTCTGACCACCTGCATCCATTCATGTCCAGTGTGCATTCCGACAGACTTGGGCAATACCAGCAGGACAACGCGACACCCCACACGTCCAGAATTGCTACGGAGTGTCTCCAGAAACACTCTTTTGAGTTTAAACACTTCTGCTGGCCACCAAACTCCCCAGACATGAACATTATTGAGCATATTTGGGATGCTTTGCGACGTGCTGTCAGAAGAGATCTCCACTCCTTCGTACTCTCACGAATTTATGGACAGCCCTGTAGGATTCATGGTGTTAGTTCGCTACAGCACTACTTTAGACAGTAGTCGAGTGCATGCCACGTCGTGGTGCGGCTCTTCTGCGTGCTCGCGGGGACCCTACAGGATATTAGGCATGTGGACCAGTTTCTTTGGCTCTTCAGTGTATTTCATAGTACTGATTTGAGCTCACGTTAATTGCTGTCGTAGCGTTTGATCTATACGTTGAATGTTAATAAAATGTCATTTCTGGACTTATTCTGCGGGGTTAGAGATACATAATTAGAGTTATTACAGATTGTGTTCGGATGCGTTGCTGTTCATAGAGGCTGCATCCACGTTCTTCGCTGTGGTTTGCGTCTCGTGATCGGTAGTTACTTCCCATCGCCAACTATATCTAACGTGTGTTTGTAAACAAGTGCGATGAAGATATTCTATGCCCCCTTTCTCCCACCCCCTCTCGTCGCCGCTGCCATCAGTTAGTTGCCAGAAGCTGAACTGGAAATACGTGTTGAGACAACAATACACAATATCTTTTAAATAAAGTGCATTTCTCTACAATTTCCTATCGTAGGTAGTGGTGGGGGCGATTGTTTAACAATGTACATCTTAGCAATGTGTAGAGACGTTCCTACTTGGCTTTCTATCATTTATTTACATGTATACTATATTCTTTTAGTGTCCGACTTATCTAAGGCGCCCCATTCGTTACGTCTTTGTTTCTTATCTCACAATGAGTTATTTTATGCCTTGGCTGGGCCCTTGCTGAGGGTAAATATTTTTACAGCGTGACTTAAGCAATGTCGTTTGTGTAGGAATGTGTGTGTATGTGTGAATGTGTGTGTGTATTTTTCATTCGTGATTTTCGAGTCTATTTGGACAAGGACCCACTAATAATGCAGAGAGAAATTTTACTTGGTGAGTGTTGCCGCAATGCATTATTTAAACATGCAAATACACTTTTGTTAAAAGTGGAACTAGCTATGGTTAAAATTGATCGACTGGCTGTATAAACATGTAGCGCTACTGTTATTCTGCAGTACCCTTTCTAAAAGTGATTGGTTGGTTTATGCTCCAAGTTGATGTCAGTCTACTTGATGTGAAGCATTAGTAACGTGAAGACAAGCAAGGTTAGGCATACATCATTAAAAAATTACTTTCCTGACTCAAAACACATAATAGTACCTCTTCCAATCTTACTACGGTATGATCTTGGTAATGTGTTAAATAATGTGCTATGGAAATTTATTAACGTAGGATACAGGTGTATTTTTTAATAAAGAGCTGCAGTAAAAAAAGCTTTAGAGCAGCTTTAAGGCTGTACCCACTGGCTGCTTCTGATAACAAGCATGGCGGTTTAATTTCATTTCCGCGTAGGCGCTTCTGGCGGTGGACCTTTGTAGAAGGCGATGATACTGATATCTGAAAAATGCAGGTGTGCTTTATCGTGGCCTCTGCTTCCGCTGGCAAACAATAATTCTAAGCGTTGGAGTTAATGGAATTTCTGACCGTTTGGCATGCTCAGAGCGCTGTCGGTTAACGTGAACTTTTTAAATCAAGTATAGGACGTTTTCCCAACAGCTACTGGAAATCAGTGAGCTCATGTTCTCTGCAGGCTGAGACCGTGGCAGTACTTCCCCAGCTAGGCCTTGCACATACGAGATACAGACGTACTGCGTTTCTCAGCTAGACAGGATACATCGCTCCAACGCGGCCACTGGTGTATTGTACTGGGGACGTCAGCAGCACTTGTACACTCGGTATGTGGCTAATTGTTCGGTCCCGTGTGTATCTGCAGACAAGCGGTATAATTGATATTAGTAATGGAGGGATGAGATCTTCGTTACTACATGTTTTCAGAAGGTACAATCAGGACTGTATTTCTTGTTAAATACCACATTGTGGAAATCGTTTATGATATCGATGTATTTTGTCAAAGTAATGACCTATGGTATTTGTTTATAGCGATGTGTTATCAATGTACATACCCGGATTTTTGCGTCGGTAATCTCATATGCGGCGCCGACTGCAAGTGGACAGTGTTAGCTGAATCATCTCGGCTTATCAACAGACGGCTTTGAATATGCAGCTCTCTACGGCCACATTTATTGTGTAGTGGCAAACGTGATAGAGGTGCCCCTGGCCTCGGAGAATAGATGGTTTGTTACGTAGAAACAGCTCATATTTACTGCATTGTAGTCATTGCTCAGTCTCATTTGGGTGAGGAGAAAGTGAATATACTTCGTAGTTATTTACGAATCTTATGGAGACATCACACACTAATAATGGAGGAGTATAGCATGAATTCATTTGTTTAAATATCGTGTTGGGGCATTTTAATTGTAATTACGCATCTTTTCGTTCTGCCTGGAAGTACTGGTAGACCAAGAATGAATTCGCGCACATGTAAGCTCTAGTATTAAAAGCAGGATGCGGAGCTAGACTGTGATTGGTCCATACAGGAAGGGGAGGGGAGAATTCTTGCGGGTGATAGGGACCTGACAGAGTTTTTCATTTAGTGGCTGTCTCTCGTCAGGTATCCAAGATACCAGTAAACAGTAACGTATGGATGTGAGCTTGCGGAAGGTACAAGCAGGTGTATTTTTTTGTTAATATTTCCCGGTTCGTCTATTTCTAATACAGTGTGGTACATGTGTAGGAGAGTATGGCAATTTGGTCTCTAGAATAGCATTGCTCAATTCCTGCTGTAACATCATAGATTAAGGGTCGACCTGCGACAGCAATCGCACAACTTGCGTACGGGCCGCGAGGTGCCGCCACGAGCACAACCGTATATAAGTGCCGACGGAGTTCGGCCAGCTCTCATTTGGTTGGCATCTCATTTTTGCCTCTTTTCTTATTTGCGTAGTTGCTTAGCTCTTATTCATTTATGGCTCATGTTATTCTGCTCTCTTTCAGCCATTCTGATTGTTTTGATTTACTACCAATTGAGAAGTGCTCATTTTGGCATTTCACTTTTGCATATTTCTCATTTTGCTAAAAATATGCTCCTTAGCTTTTACGGTTGAATTGATTAATGTAGTCTCACGTACTGTTTGTACATTTCAGCCTGTTCATATTTTGATGTTCTTTAAATACTGTAATAATTATCGGAAGCATTTCTTTCCTTAAACTTGGGTAAAGTATTCTCGATGTAGGATTTGTTCTGTGACACAGGTGTAAGGTTTTGAATATACATACGAAACTGTGCTTTAAAAGGAATTTATTTTTTAAGTTTGTACTACATCAGACGACAATTTTGTGTTATGAGAGAGAAATTTGAGGGGCGAACCCACGGAAATAGTCTTAAGTGATCCCACTTAAAAATAAAAATTTGTGTGACACTGGAAGACGTGACACTGTAGGCACCGAAAATTTATATATATATATATATATATATATACACTGTAGGCACCGAAAATTTATATATATATATATATATATATATATATAAATTTTCGGTGCCTACAGTGTCACGTCTTCCAGTGTCACACAAATTTTTATTTTTAAGTGGGATCACTTAAGACTATTTCCGTGGGTTCGCCCCTCAAATTTCTCTCTCATAACACAAAATTGTCGTCTGATGTAGTACAAACTTAAAAAATAAATTCCTTTTAAAGCACAGTTTCGTATGTATATTCAAAACCTTACACCTGTGTCACAGAACAAATCCTACATCGAGAATACTTTACCCAAGTTTAAGGAAAGAAATGCTTCCGATAATTATTACAGTATTTAAAGAACATCAAAATATGAACAGGCTGAAATGAACAAACAGTACGTGAGACTACGTTAATCAATTCAACCGTAAAAGCTAATATATATATATATATATATATATACGTCACACTGCCTACGTTTGAAGAAACTGCTAGATGTTCCCTCCACTCTAACCTCACCGAACTGACACACCCATACACACACACACACGCACACACATTCGCCTACAGGAGTGGATAGAATAACTTCTTACATTTTTGCAAAAGCCATCTAATAAATTTCAAGAATCTAATTTAGGAACAGTTTCATGCTTTGTAATGAATATGTTTGTGTCATCCACCTTACTGCGTAAATTTTTCAAAGTTTTTCGTCATTTCGCAGAATATATTATGACCTCATTAATTTTGTCACACACTGCGTCGTCGTGGTGTCTTACACCATAAATTACGTTAATATTTACCGCTATTTTGCATAATCCATCGTTACGTCGTTAATTTAGCCACACACTGCATTGTCAGTGTCTTACACCATACAGTACATTAGTTTGCAGCCATTTTGCATAATATGCCGTGACGTCATTAATTTATAATGTTATACCTTTCATTATTTAACACTGACTTCGACGTGACGTGGCGCGACGTGGCGTTGACATGACGCGACATGATATCGAGAACATTGGGATGGAAGTCACGTAATTAAAATAGTAATAAAGTTAATTTGTTATTTATAACAAATATCCACACTACAGTATATAGACCTCAATTTACGACATTGCGAAATCCGATTAATATAATTAATTTAACATTTATAACAAGTTCCCATGTTCTGGTCCTTTCATTATGGAGCCCAAACCTAAAGTGACCAAACTTGCGTGATTGTGTTAATAATTAAATCAATTTGTTATTTCTATTATTTATATCAAATATCCATACCTTAAGCCCAAAAAAACCAGATCGTCTCCCCGTGGAGCACAGACCTCGAATGAAGAAGCCTACACAACTGAACTGCAGTGTGTACATAAAATCTGGGTACATAGGGAATTCTAATAAATAATAATTAAGCAGATTTCATTTGATGCGCTTTGCAAGAGTAAGATGAGCTCGATGGAGTAGGTGTGAATTGCCGTCGATTGTAGCACACCGACTGGTAATGCGTTCTGTCAGATGGTCTGAATTGTAGTCTTCATCGAGTAAACCTTTTCTTTCAGCATACCCCAGAAAAAGAAATTAAGGGGAGAATGGTCTGGAGAATCAGGGGACGACTGCACATGGCCCCTTTTCTCAATCCGATGAAGAAAATTTTCGCTCAAACATTCTCTAACACCTCCAGAAAATGGGCAGGGGCGCCATACTGTTGAAACTAGTCAGGAAGTCCTTCACCTAAACGCTCAGTTTGAGCCATCAATTTGTCTCTCAGCATGTTCAGATAAGTCTCGCCTGTTACATGTTCACCAAAGGAAAAAGGTACTAGTACATGAGCTCTCTACAAATCACACCACACCATAACCCTTCTGTTTGGATGGACTCATCCAATGAGGCTTGCCTGTGACCAGTATCGAATATTTTGTCCGTTCACTTCACCATTTACATAAAACACAAACTACCGCTGTCATACCGACGCAATGTTCCCCCAACGGATACGCGTGTCGTTTGCCTGTCGTGCTTGGCCACCCATCCTATGCATCTTTCTTCGATGACTCCTTTGACCACCAGTAAGGGCGCATCATCCATCTTCTCTGTTATCTCCTGGAGTTCGCTTTCGGCTCTTGCTCCGGCAGTTTAACTTCACGCTACCTGCCACTTTCCCGATGGGTGTGAACCCTGAACCATCAAGGCTTCGTGCAGCGGCCCGTCTTCACCGTGGACTTCATTCGCTTCCTAAGGAAACCAATCCAGCCTCGCTCCATCACCGTAACTTTCACGACCTTCGCACGGAACTTCACGGTAGTACATTTGTGCACACTGGTGACTCTCGGACTGCCCGTGGTGTCGAGTATACCTTCGTCATTGGTACCGACGATTTTCGGTAGCGGCTTGCGGAACATCGCTCAGTATTTACAGCGGAGCTCTTCGCCTTGTATCAGGCCACGCAGTACATCCGGCGACACAGGGTTTTCCACTGCGTCATACTGACACTCTTAGTGCCCTTCAGAGCCTCTGTGTGCTGTGCGCAAAATGGTTCAAGTGGCTCTGAGCACTATGGGACTTAACATCTATGGTCATCAGTCCCTTGAACTTAGAACTACTTAAACCTAACTAAGCTAAGGACGGCACACAACACCCAGTCATCACGAGGCAGCGCTGTGCAGTCCACCTCTTAGTGCAACGGGTCCAGGAACGCTGTCACTTGCTCACTCTTAATGGAATCACTGTGTTGTTTACGTGGGTCCCTGGGCACCTCGGTTTTACGGGACACGAGGCCGCTGACGCTGCTGCCAAGGCTGCGTCCTCCTACCTCGGCCCGATAGTTCTTGTATTCCCTCCGATGACCTCTGTGTTGCCGTCTGTCGGCAGGTGGTGTCGCTTTGGCACCACCAGTGGTCTTCCCTTCGTGGGAACAGGCTCAAGGGAATTAAATCGCCGGCCGGTGTGGCCGCCCGGTTCTAGGCGCTTCAGTCTGGAACCGCGCGACCGCTACGGTCACAGGTTCGAATCCTGCCCCGGGCATGGATGTGTGTGATGTCCTTAGGTTAGTTAAGTTTAAGTAGTTCTAAGTTCTAGGGGACTGATGACCTCAGATGTTAAGTCTCGTAGTGCTCAGAGCCATTTGAACCATTTTTTGGAGTTAAATCTCTCTGTGGTATCGCCGACCTCCTCTCGGCCCTCTCGCAGCGAGATCTTTTAGCTAGGTTGCGTGTCGTGTTATCCATCGCCATTTGTTAAGTGGTGATCCGCCGCCACTTCGTGCTCATATTCCGCAACCGCTGACGGTTCGCCATTTCCATTTTTTTAACCACCTACGTCTAATTGCGTTTCAGTTACCGGCCGTTTTAGCGAACGATGCGCGGGCTGTCGATCGCGTTTTACTTTTTATCTGTTGCAGCAGTAGGGCGAAGGACATTTAATCTTTATATCAGGACCTCCGTTGCCTCTATGGCGTATTTTATGGATCGTTCTGCAAGAGGAAGTCCCTGGTTTTAGCTGTCTTTGCTTCCGTCGACTGGGCGTAACGTGTAGTCGCCTTTAACTCCTTTTCTACGGTTCTGACATGGGCGTGTATGAGCTTAGTTGTTTTTGCATCCTAAAAAAAAACATTAACATAAAACACAGCTTAATCACTGAACAGCACATAGCCTTCAGTAAAATTGATGTTTTCATACAAGTAGCGCAATTGCTTAAGGTGTAACCTGTCAGGAGAAGTTGTTACCCGTAATCTTGAGCTAAGATCGTTATTTGAGCCGGCTTGTGTACTTTTCATCAATTACAGCGTTATGTTATGAGCGGAAGTGATGCTTCGCGCGATTTATACCTATTAATATTTACATGTATCTGGTTTTCTTCCGTGATACAGCAGAAAGCTTTACAACTAATCGAAGGCTTATGATTGCTCAAGCAGAAGATGTACCTAAGAATGCAAAGGCAGCAACGATGCTCATAATATATCTCCTCCAATCAGAAAAGAGAGCGTACTGAATGAAAATGAAACTTAGTACCTTCTTAAATATTGTTTTAAAAATTAAGGAACATAGGTGTTAATTAGTTTTCGTTATGCGACGTTGTAGTCTCTGTGTTCTTTTCCGATGACATCATACTTCTTGTATCTTCCTTGCTTCTGTCATTCTGGATAGAAGAATTATTTTCCTTCTACTATCATTGTGACTTTACCGATTTTTATGGTATACAAATTGTTGCTTTTTCTTTTCTTACTATTCAGCGAATTGGTCTTAGTTTTGTTTCTCTTAACGTACGGACACCCAAAAGATACCGAACTTTTTGTTTGAACTTCTTTATTTACATTTTAAGCACAAACTTTCAATCCCATGCAAAATACTCTCCACTTGCACTAATATACTTGTCTAATCTTTTATTTAATTTTTCAAAACATTTTTAGATTTATCTTTTGTGACACTTGACAGCGCCCCCGAGGCTTATTTTCTTCACCTCAGCAACGTCAGTAAATCGCTTTCCTTTCATATCTATTTTCATTCTAGGAAACAAAAAAAAAGGTCGCACGAGGCAAGGTCGGGTGAGTATGAGAAATGAGGAACGGGGGTCATACCATTTATTATCAAAAATTGTCGTACAGTCAGGGCTGTGTGAACAGGAGCATTGTCATAATGGAAAAACCAAGTCACCCGATTGTCGCTAATCAGGCTGCGCAATCTCTTCAGAACTTCCAAATAGGAAGCCTGGTTAACTAACACTGCGGAACAAACTCTGAATGGACGACTCCAGTAACACAGGAAAAACAAATCAGTATTGTTTTAATGTTTAATTTCATCTGACAATCTATCTTGGGGCGAGGCGAACTTGAAGTCTTCCACTGGCTTAATTGTTGTTTTGACTCAGGATCGTAAGCATAGCACCAAATTACGTGACCTGTGACAATTTTTGAAAAAAAGGTTGGATCATTTCGCGACTCTTCTTTCAAAGCATAGCACACTTCCACGCGACCGTGCTTTTATTCAGCAGTCAGCAGTCGTGGCACGGATTTGGTAGCCACCCTTTTCATTCCCAAATCTTCTGTCACAATTCGCTGTACTGAACCCCAAGCCACTCCCGACAGCTCCACAATTCCTTCAATGGTCTGTCGTCGATCTGCATTGACGATTGCACGACTCTTTTCAAAATTTTCATGTGTTCAGACCATGGAATGACGACCAGTACGAGGTTTGTCGTCAAACGGCATTTCACCATTTTTGAAATGGGAAAACTACTCAAACACTCGAGTTTTCCCCATAGCAACGTCCTTGTACGCCGTTTTCAACATTTCAAGAGTTTCTGTTTCACTCTTTCCGAGCAGAAAGCACAATTTCATCGCCGCACGCTGTTTACGGAAGTCAGCCATTGCGAAAACGACAATCACACAAAACAGTTGTTACTATAAACTGCGTCGAAACTAGTCCCGACCCACTTCAGCGACGGCACTCGACTTACAGCTTCTGGAACGCTCGCTCTATGCGCTCCCAGAGGCAGAACGCCTTACTACAAAAACTCTGCCCTCCAAAACATCAGTTCGGTTTCTTTTGGCAACCCCTCACATAGTCCACGCTATGGAAGCTTTCCATTCGATTCAACAGCTTTTAAGAGTTCTGCGTACTTTCGGTCAGAAGTGTTATGTCGTATCCGAACCTTAGCACTGGTATCCGGTTCCTTTCGATTTTTATTCCAAATATGAACATTTCTTTCACTTTCATTGTTACTTGTTGGACATACTAGTTGACAAGCTGATGAGACCTCAACACGAACTTGTGTTTCTGGTCGATTTATTATACACTCCTGGAAATTGAAATAAGAACACCGTGAATTCATTGTCCCAGGAAGGGGAAACTTTATTGACACATTCCTGGGGTCAGATACATCACATGATCACACTGACAGAACCACAGGCACATAGACACAGGCAACAGAGCATGCACAATGTCGGCACTAGTACAGTGTATAGCCACCTTTTGCAGCAATGCAGGCTGCTAGTCTCCCATGGAGACGATCGTAGAGATGCTGGATGTAGTCCTGTGGAACGGCTTGCCATGCCATTTTCACCTGGCGCCTCAGTTGGACCAGCGTTCGTGCTGGACGTGCAGACCGCGTGAGACGACGCTTCATCCAGTCCCAAACATGCTCAATGGGGGACAGATCCGGAGATCTTGCTGGCCAGGGTAGTTGACTTACACCTTCTAGAGCACGTTGGGTGGCACGGGATACATGCGGACGTGCATTGTCCTGTTGGAACAGCAAGTTCCCTTGCCGGTCTAGGAAAGGTAGAACGATGGCTTCGATGACGGTTTGGATGTACCGTGCACTATTCAGTGTCCCCTCGACGATCACCAGTGGTGTACGGCCAGTGTAGGAGATCGCTCCCCACACCATGATGCCGGGTGTTGGCCCTGTGTGCCTTGGTCGTATGCAGTCCCGATTGTGGCGCTCACCTGCACGGCGCCAAACACGCATACGACCATCATTGGCACCAAGGCAGAAGCGACTCTCATCGCTGAAGACGACACGTCTCCACTCGTCCCTCCATTCACGCCTGTCGCGACACCACTGGAGGCGGGCTGCACGATGTTGGGGCGTGAGCGGAAGACGGCCTAACGGTGTGCGGGACCGTAGCCCAGCTTCATGGAGACGGTTGCGAATGGTCCTTGCCGATACCCCAGGAGCAACAGTGTCCCTAATTTGCTGGGAAGTGGCGGTGCGGTCCCCTACGGCACTGCGTAGGATCCTACGGTCTTGGCGTGCATCCGTGCGTCGCTGCGGTCCGGTCCCAGGTCGACGGGCACGTGCACCTTCCGCCGACCACTGGCGACAACATCGATGTACTGTGGAGACCTCACGCCCCACGTGTTGAGCAATTCGGCGGTACGTCCACCCGGCCTCCCGCATGCCCACTATACGCCCTCGCTCAAAGTCCGTCAACTGCACATACGGTTCACGTCCACGCTGTCGCGGCATGCTACCAGTGTTAAAGACTGCGATGGAGCTCCGTATGACACGGCAAACTGGCTGACACTGACGGCGGCGGTGCACAAATGCTGCGCAGCTAGCGCCATTCGACGGCCAACACCGCGGTTCCTGGAGTGTCCGCTGTGCCGTGCGTGTGATCATTGCTTGTACAGCCCTCTCGCAGTGTCCGGAGCAAGTATGGTGGGTCTGACACACCGGTGTCAATGTGTTCTTTTTTCCATTTCCAGGAGTGTATTACTCCCTCTTGGATTCCGTAGCTACGGGACATTATTCGTTATCTGTCTCTGTAAGTTTTGGACATTATTTGTTACTTGTCTCCGTAGTTTATTCTCATTAAGTCTCAGGATTTCAAACTCCTTACAGATCAGAAAACTTTCTGATTTTTCTTTCTTCTTCTTTCCATTTCTAAAAATATGATGAGAATTCCTTCCGCGTTATCGTTGCCTTTTATGAAACCAAACTGATCACTCCAGTTCCACTCAACTTTTCTTTAGTTTTTTTATGTATTACTCTACCCGGAGTATACAGTGTCAGATATGAGAAAACACGGCGTGTTTTTTCTTTTTTTTTTTTTTAACCCGATGCCAGATGTATACAAGCACATAATTTGGCACACGTTGTTGCAAAGAAACCTACGCAGCGGACAACCGTACATGTACACTTCTAGACTAAACAATGATTATAATGGAACTGTGGAACTCGTACATGACGTTGATGGTCGTTTCCGAGACGCGCACGTCTCTCAGGATAAAACCTGATGTCGCACTGACGTACACAGACTGCTGATGGCAGTATTATGCCTTGTGCAACATTAGCCGCGGTCTTCCAGTGACCTGTGGTTGTTACAAATGACACGTTTGATTCTTTGTACTACACTTACGTCATAAAGGACCGCGTGCCTAATTTTGTTAATACTTACGCCACCGCACATGACATTTCCGTACAAGGCAACTCATGTTAAGACATGGAATTGCGCTAGAGTCATTTGAGAACCATGATGTTGATGTACTGGTCTCAAAGTTCGAGGGACAGCGATTCTGCATAACGATATGCCACGAATGCCTCTCACAATGGAATTTGTTGCTAGCAGCGAGATTCGAACCAGTGGCGGAAAAATTACCAGTTTCTTACACTATGCACTCAGCTATCAGCTATTCTGTTAACGTAATAGGAATTTTTTGTACTTAATGGCATTCAAAAATCATGTGTTATTAAAAGCTATTTTCTCAAATCTTTATGTGAATTGGATCGTACTGCTTTAAAATAATCATGTCTGTACAATCACTTTCAAATCCTTTAAGTGGTCGTTAGTGAAAAACACTGTTTGAAAGATGCTTAAAATCCACGATTTTTTAGATTTGACAGTGAAACTTTGTATTATGCTTTACATGAAATTGGCACATTTACTGTTAAGTTCCTTGGATTATACATTTTTAACTTTGTTATGGAATTAAAAAATTTTAATTTCAAAAAATAATATATGTACATTTTTCTCAGAACCAATTAGAGATTAATTCAGAATTGTCTCTGTTTGATCTCTTTGCATATAACGAGCTTCTCTCATGAGATTTTTTTAGTATATCGAATAGGAGAATTTTAATAATTTTTTTAGTTATAATTCCTAAGTGTAATACAGAATTCACGCAAAATTCCAAGCACTTTGCCCCGTATCTCAGCTTACACTCAGAATTTCAAAATTTACTTTTGAGAAAACATTTATTCGATTTATAGCAATAAATCTACGAAATTTCATAATTATAGCCCTGATAGACTCCGAGAAAAAGTTATATAAATTTAAAAAAAAACATAATTTTCAGGAGATAATAGTTCGACCTAACGTTTTTTCTTATGTTACCTCATTAAAAGGCCCTAGACCTTTACTCAGGATCCTTTTTCCCCCCCATGCTTGTCTTCTGGATTCTTGTCTTCTGCCTTCTTTCCTTTACCAAGTCTTCAACTGACTTTTCAGTTGCACAGTCGCGCTGTAAATCTATTTTTCCTCAAGATGTCTTGAGTGAAATTTCCTATCTCAAAGCCCATTGTCCCTCATACCTTCATCCTCCCTACGATCGCATAGTTAAATACAAGAAATACATCATAAATTGCAAGCCTGACAACTGTAGCAGGTGAAAATGTGATTTTATGGCACCGTTTCCATATAAGTGAATTTAGCTACTCGTTTGGTTCTGGGTCTTGCCATGAACATACCTTTTTACAAGTTGAGGATCGACCAGAAACCCGTCAAGGGGCTTGGCAGCCTTTTAGATGTGTCCTGTGCAAGATTGCTTGAAAGTAATCCACGGAATCGTTGTCTATCGATCTAGTACTGAAGTGTTGCTTCAAAAAGTAGGCGTGACTGGAAGGTTGTGTCACACATGTAATTATTTTTCAGGTACTTCGGGTGGGATTTCCTCATTGAAAATTTGGGAGGCTATTGTCCATGACTTCTACTAATAAATAAAAAATAAATTAAAAACTGACATTTTGGTAAATTTCGTGAACGTCCCCCCTTAAGCATGATGGAAATCGAGGATCATCAAGCAGTAAGGGGCCTTTGGTTCAAATGGCTCTGAGCACTATGGAACTTAACTTCTGATGCCGTCAGTCCCCTAGAACTTAGAACTACTTAAACCTAACTAACCTAAGGACATCACACACATCCATGCCCGAGGCAGGATTCGAACCTGCGACCGTAGCGGTCGCGCGGTTCCAGACTGTAGCGCCTAGAACCGCTCGGCCACCCCGGCCGGTAAGGGGCCTTTCTCAAAGCTACTT
Organism: Schistocerca serialis cubense; assembly: GCF_023864345.2. NCBI lineage: Eukaryota > Metazoa > Arthropoda > Insecta > Orthoptera > Acrididae > Schistocerca > Schistocerca serialis. Next base: position 567,858,672 of record NC_064638.1, read on the forward strand.
AATCATCTCACAATCCACAACAAATGCATTACATGAGGGGTAGACATCTTCAATTGTATTCAGTCACTCGTGAACTGTTCTCGGGAAATCGGCATAGATGTTGAAAAACGGCAAAACTGACGGTTTCGTCGACTTTAACGTTATCGATATTTCAGAAAAAAATTATATAGAGTGATGTGTAAACCGAATTAATTTGATTTGAAAATAGCAAATTCCTTTATTTTTGGTGAAGAATATCCAGTAGTGATTGCCAATATATGAAGTACTTGTAGGTGTTCTGTTTCTTGAGAATTATATTTGGCTGGGCTGGCAATGTCACAGACAGGCAGCAGATCAAAGCAGTCCAACGGGGACCATTAACATAGCGGTGGGTTGTAAAAGGTGACGCCGATGCTAGCAGGATAGCGTTCGTCGAAGACTGTTGTGTGTAATGGACAGGACGAGAGGGTTGCCGCCAGTTCCAAGGAAGAGGTGGCGGTCTGGTGACTTAGGTTAGTGGAGGTACCCCAAGTGACCTATCTTCCCACAATTTTCTTAGGTTAGTAGAGATAACCTTGGTGTGATGCATTACCCTGTTGGAATTTGAACTTCCCGCCATTTTTCCGGGGGAGGGGGGGGGGGGGAGGAGGAGGGCGTGGCACTTTCCCGCCAAAAGCAGCCATTTGCATAACGGTACTTGCAACATCAGCTGACGTCACTGTCGCCAACTTTGGTAATGGTACTTTGGGGTAGAACATACATAGCCACAATACTGATGTGTATGGGTATGGAAACAATCTCATGAATCCGTGGACTCCGCATGTCAGCAGGGGACTGTTCAAGCTGGTGGAGGTTGTTTAATGGTGTAGGGCGTGTGTACTTAGAGTGATATTGGACCTCTGATACATCTAGATACGACTCTGGCAAGTAACATGTATGTAAGCAACCTGTGTGATCACCTACACCCGTACATGCCCATTGTGCATTCAGACGGACTTGGGCAATACCAACAGGATAATGCGACACCCCAAACGTCCAGAATTGCCACGAAGTGGCTCCACGAACACTCTTCTGAGCTTAAACACTTCTGCTGGCCGCCAGACTGCCCAGACATGAACATTATTGAGCGTATCTGTGATGCCTTGTAACGTGCTATTCAGAAGAGACTTCCATCCTCTCGTACTCTTACGGAATTACGGAAAGCCCTGCGGGATTCTAGGTGTCAGTTCCCTCCAGCACTACTTCAGACATTAGTAGAGTCTATTACACTTCTGCGTGCTCGTGGGGATCCTACACGATATTAGGTAGGTGTACCAGTTTCTTTGGTTTTTTAGTGTATATCAAGCAGATAGGAATCTTAGGAGGATCGTAGGAAACAACATGATGTAACATAATAATGTGCTCCTTGAAGACACCGAAAGGACAGAGCCAAAAAAATTCCTTTCTTTAGCTGTAAGCCTCTGGGCGTGAAGGTTTGGGTATTTCGATGGTCAGCCTGATCTTATGAAGTAGATCTGCAAAATTATTGAGAAGTAAGAGGACGCTCCAGGAAAATTGGTACCGGTCATTGGATGAGTGGCTATGACTGGCTCTCGAAGAAGGGGAGAATGTTATGAGGGAAGATAGAAGGCACTAAGGTGAGACTTAGTCCACTGCTAGTGAGAGAATCACTTCCAAATCAGCTCGAAGAATTCGCTGTGAGGAGTAGTCATTTCACTTTCCACTCTAATTGGAGCATGATGTGAGGTTTGTGTTAGGCAGCTTTCACAGGCCTCATCGGCCACCGTGCCCACCAACAGCAGCACTACTGGGCAACACAACGACGCTGGTAAAAGAAAGGTAGGATCTGCAATCACTTCGGCGTGTACTGGTCGCAATGTACTCAGTAAACGTCAGTGTTAATGAGTAGGTGGAAGATGCCCTTCTGGATTGCATACTTTTACGCACTCATATTTTGGCAATAATTGTCGTCAGATCGCGGAAACGTATCAGTGTGTTAATAATGTAGCAACCTACCTATCGGTTCCTTGTCTTGAAACTCCGCCAACCTGTGTTACATGTAACTGTTTCATGTTCTTATGATAATTTATCAATGAATGGGGTGTTATTGAACACTTTCGTGTTATACTTCAGTGAAAAATACTGCACTCGCTTTGTATGATGATTTGTAATAAACAATAGAACTTATGGTAACTTTGACTTTCATTACATACGTATCTCACCTGGCCACAAAATTAAATTACGTTGTCGCTATTCAAAAATGGTTCAAATGGCTCTAAGCACTATGGGACTTAACATCTGAGGTCATCAGTCCCCTAGACGTAGAACTACTTAAACCTAAGTAACCTAAGGACATCACACCTATCCATACCCGAGGCAGGATTCGAACCTGCGACCACAGCAGCATCGCGGTTCCAGACTGAAGCGCCTAGAACCGCTCGGCCACAGCGGGCGGCTTGTCGTTATTCTACCACCCTTTTAAAGTTTCTATGACCATAATACAGCGTTAATAAAAAAAATCCTTGCGTAACAGATGATAGTTTAGAGTCTTCATTGGGCACCTACATACTAATACGGGTTAGTTACTAAATGCGTAGACGGTGGTGTCGTACAATGTTCGTTCCGGAGCGACGTTTCAACTAATTTCTTACTTGTCATCGCCTGGTGAAGAAGTTAGCGTCAGGCATCAATGCAGTTCGCCGAGAAGGCCTGCATTCGCATTTATTCTGGCCTGTTCCAAGATCTTGTGGAATCCGCGACCTGACACACTGCAACTACTTTGCGAATAAAAGGTTAAATAACGCCTTATTTTGTTGATGGCCATAATGTCTGCGCAGATCACTGTGTCGAGCAAAAGGTGCGGCTATCGGAGCTCTGAAACGAAATAAAGGAATGGAAAGTCAGAGCTTAACACTTAGTCTACATAGAGGCTGTCAGAGACGCAACAACAGTTTGCTTGTGTGACTGTAGGGAATATCATCTCCAGTTGAGGACAACTGTTTGGAGTTCGTTTAAAAATGATTCGGAGGAAGCACAGGAAATTTAAACTGGGCATTAAAATCTGCCGCTGCACTATAGTGCTCCAGTGTTGGACTGCGGCTGCTCACTCGGTACTGGACGACGTTAGTTTACGTCGTGGATCAATATGTTCCCGCGTAGCTGTTGGCTTAGGTAACTGAAGTGTCTTCTATCTGACGATCTGAAATTTATTTATCTGTGCCTTTACTTCATCTGTCAGTATTACGGCCTTCAGGTTCTCTCTTACATCTAACCAGAACCCTTCGCAAGTTAGCATTGCAGTACGCATAGCACATAGGTAAATAATGATAATAAGACAATAATAATATTTCTGCAACAGAAAACCAAACAAAACTGGTTTGAGGAAAAGGCGGTGGACTCGAAAGAAGATATGCTCACAGAAAAATGGCAAAAGAGGATACCAAAGGCAAGAAACAGACGTTCCAAATCAAAATCGAAACCAAACTATCCGTTCAAATCTATAAAGAACAAGGTAAAGCAAAATCAGAAAGAATGAAACAAGAAAGGGCTAAACGAAAGGCACAGTACATTAAAAAGAGGTTTACATAAATTACACTGAAGCGCCAAAGAAAATGGTACAGGCATGCGTATTGAAATATAGAGATATACAAACAGGCAGAATACGGAACTGCTGTTGACAACGCCTATATGAGACAACAAGTGTCTGGCGCAGTTGTTAGATTGGTTACTGCTGCTAGAATGGCAATTATAAAGATTTAAGTGAGTTTGAACGTGGTATTATAGCCGGCGCACGGGCTATGGCACACAGCATCTCAGAGGCAGCGATGAAGTGGGAACCATTCACCATTTCACGAGTGCACCGTGATTATCAGGAATCCGGTAAAACATCGAACCTCCGACATCGTTGCGACCGGAAAATGATCCTGCAAGGACGGGACCAACAACATCTGAACAGAATCGTTCAACGTGACAGAAGCGCAGTCCTCCCACAAACTGTTGCAGATTTCAAAGCTGGTCCAACAACAGTGTCAGCGTGCGAATCATTCAACGAAACATCATCGATATGGGCTTTCGGAGCCAAAGGCCCACTCGTGAACCCTTGATCGCTGCACGACACAAAGCTTTAGCCCCTCAACACTGGTATTGGACTGTTGATGACTGGAAACATGTTGTTTGGTCGGACGGGTCTTGTTTCAGATTGTATCTAACGGATGGATGTGTACGGGTATGGAGACAACCTCATGAATCCATGGATCCTGTATGTCAGCAGGGGACTGTTGAAACTGGTGGGGGCTCTGTAATTGTGGAGGGCGTGTGCAGTTGGAGTGATATGGGACCCCTGATACGTCTAGATACGACTCTGACAGGCGACACGTACGTAAGCAACCTGTCTGATCACCTGTATCCCATTCATGCCCATTGTTCATTACGACGGACTTGGGTAGTTCCAGCAGGACAATGCGCCACCACACACGTCCGGAATCGCTACAGAGTGCCTCCAGGAACACTATTATGAGTTTAAACACTTCTGCTGGCCACCAAACACAGACTTGAACATTATTACACATATCTGGGATGCCATGCAACGTGCTGTTCAGAATAGATCTCCACCTCCTCGTACTCTTATGGATTTATGGACAGCCCTGCCGGATTCATGCTGCCAGTTCCCTCCAGCACTACTTCAGACATTAGTCAAGTCCATGCCAGTTCGCCAGGTCGTGTTGCGGCATTTCTGCCCGCTCGCGGGGGCTCTACACAATATGAGGCAGGTGTTCTAGTTTCTTAGGCTTTTCAGTGTATTCCAAAGTCGAGTGAAACGAAAAAAGGAAAATTAATAGCTGTAATAATGAATATAAGGGATATTAAATGGTGTGACCACAACAAATGAAAACAGCTGCCTTGTTGGAAGACGCGAGTGCCGCCCAGACTGGACGTGTGACGTCATTTGCTTACTTCATATTCTCGCAGCGGGGAAAAGCCTATGCAGGCGACCCGAGGCCCACGATAAAAACAGGCCGCCGTGCGTACTTCCTGAAGGCAGGCCTAAGCTCGCTCGCTCGCTCAGCTCAACAGACAAAATGCATTTCTAAACCTATTAACTCGCAACTGGGCGCGTGTGTACTGACTAGAATTGCATCTTCTACTGGAATCTGGTATTATGAAGTCTTACTGATTACTATTCGTACAACAAAATGTAAGATAAATTCTCAACGTAAGTGGTACAACGGCTTGCTTGTAGCATTTTGCCTCTTCTGCTTAACAGTCCTCATTCCATACAATATGTGGTGCCTTATGCAACTGATAATCATTTTGACATGATTTTAATTTTATTGTACCACAGTAAAGCAGTAAAAAATTATTACTAGGCGTGTGCACTTCCTGTCATTGTAGGACTAATAACAGTCAGAGTCCACAATAATGGTTTCCAGAAGAAGATGTAATTCTCATTTTACGTACACGCCCAGTTACGAGTCAACAGGTGTAGAAACGCAGTTTTTCAGCAGAGTTGAGAGAGCGACCGAGCGAGCTCGGCCTAGCTTAGTGACGTACACGCCGCGGCTTGCTTCCCGTAGGTGTCGATGCGAGTGGGGAAATCGACGTAGCAGGCTGCGCTGCTGGTGCGCGGTGTGCGGCGGGTTGCCGGCTCCGTAGGCTCTTACAGCGGTGACGAGATGAATTTTCCCATTTCGACCCTCGTTTGCATACAGCCCTTAGCATTCGACGACCTTCAGCTCCAATTATCCCCTCGACCGTGCTCATCGAACAGAGTTCGGGCTGCCTGGCGGCGTGGCTGTGCGTGCTCAATGAATGGCGCTCGGACCCGCCATTGGCAACATTCTGGAGGCTCTACAAAGTGCATCTAGTGTTTTATACCAGTCGCAAGGGTCATCTTGATATTTTCACATTCGTTTTTTACCATAGGTTGTTGACATCGCATGTGCACAGGCGGGTAGCAACCGAGCATTGGGATTTCTGTTCTTTGTTCATAATGTTATTCCTACAAGGCATGGTTCAGAAATCCATTTTGGAGTGTACTACTCAAGGAAAGAAATTCTAGACACATCTATTTTCCGACAAGTATTGCTTGTACGTTTGCTCCTTCGGCAAAAACCTCCATGAGACTGTCAAAATAAATCAGTTGAAATGTGCTTATTTCCATGGTACACATCCCTGTTACCAAAAGCTCCGAATTGTTGACAAGTTACAACGGCATCAATTTGAGAAAAGTGCACCAGAACGTGTCAGATTGCGCTGCACTGCAAGAAAGCGACGGGAAGCGTCCTGTACTGGCAGGCCGACTGCCTGGTAGTGACAAGGCGGTGGCCTTCCACAGTGTTAATCACAGTAATCTTCGTACATCCATATTTAAATTGCATGAAGGTGGGACACAGCTGGTATAATTTTTTTGTTAAAAATGAAACTCCTCCAGCTGTGCTTAAGATTTTATATTTATTTGGCTACTAGTTTCGACGTTGCGTCAATGCCATCTTCAGGTACATACACTTTGATGAAATCAATTGTGTGTGGCTCAGTACTAGAAGTCCGCGGTGAGACCAACACATGCTCCACATGGATCCATTTGGAGCACGTGTTGATACCACCGCGGACTTCTAGTACTCAGCCACACACAACTGATTTCATCAGAGTGTACGGGCTTGAAGATAGTGTTGACGCAACGCCGAAACTAGTAGCCAAATAAATATAAAATCTTAAGCTCAGTTGGAGGAGTTTAATTTTTAACAAACAAAAAAAAATCACATTAGTCTGGTGTCGAAACATTTCGGGTACGCCCCTCATGATTTCCGGCTTCCTGAAATGACCCTGTCTCAAACGGTAAATACAGTTGCTAACATTGCATGTTGTGGTCGTTGTTGGCGGGGATAGGTCTCCTGATACAACCTTGCTGCCAGCCGCCCATTGCCATTTGCCTGTCGTAAGTAAACAACATGTTCAAAAATGGCTCTGAGCACTATGGGACTTAACTGTTTAGGTCATCACTCCCCTAGTTCCCCTAGAACTAACTAACCTAAGGACATCACACACATCCATGCCCGAGGAAGGATTCGAACCTGCGACCGTAGCGGTCACGCGGTTCCAGACTGTAGCGCCTAGAACCGCTCGGCCACCACGGCCGGCAAACACCATGTCGGCAAGGTTTCGATTCCAATACGGAACCATTACGTACAACGCTGCATCACATCCACCACAAGGTGAGTCAGCAAGATTCGAACCTGCGACCGTAGCGGTCACGCGGTTCCAGACTGTAGCGCCTAGAACCGCTCGGCCACCCCGGCCGGCAAACACCATGTCGGCAAGGTCTCGATTCCAATACGGAACCATTGCGTACAACGCTGCATCACATCCACCACATGATGAGTCAGCAAGAGAAGTGAACTGGACACAACCACCGCTAGGAGGAAACCATGCATACTGTTACTGTGGCTGCATAGTACAGTGCGTATTAGACCGCTGTCTCTGTAACCAAGTATGATTAAACAAATGGTGTTTAGCACGGAAACCATGGATTTCCGGACATAAGTTCATTAGATCTTGTTCGTTCCGTATCCTCTCATCGATCAATCACTGGAGTTTGTACACTATGGAAAAAAATCACTCTGTACATCGAAACATTTGAAAGAATAAAGACAAATCATAAATCTTCTGATTGATTCGTTGCGGACCGACACGAATATTTCTTCTGTGGCAAACTGTTCGTTTCGGAGTAGCGCTTGCATCATACGTCTTCAGTTATTTTAATTGAGTCAACTGTGGGTCCTTGGTGAAACATAGTAAATTAACTAAACAAACACATGCTCCACATGGATCCATTTGGAGCACGTGTTGAAACCTAGGTAAAGATTACTTTATCCTTTGCAACTGGTCGGCTGCTCTTAGTCTGATTTACGTGGAACCGTTGCTGTAGCGCAGCTATGTTTAAAGTACTAAACAAACACTGTTTTTAGCCTTGTTTCACAATTTCTTGAAGGCAAAGGGTTTCTCTGTGTTTTTCTATGTCTCTCAGATAATAGGTACTTTCTTGTTCAATGCTAAAGACAAATAACCAGCAATCACAAAAAGTGGGGTTTATACAGGGTGTTACAAAAAGGTACGGCCAAACTTTCTGAAAACATTCTTCACACACAAAGAAAGAAAATGTTATGTGGACATGTGTCCGGAAACGCTTACTTTCCATGTTAGAGCTCATTTTATTGCTTCTCTTCAAATCACATTAATCATGGAATGGAAACACACAGCAACAGAACGTACCAGCATGACTTCAAACACTTTGTTACAGGAAATGTTCAAAATGTCCTCCGTTAGGGAGGATACATGCATCCACCCTCCGTCGCATGGAATCCCTGATGCGCTGATGCAGCCCTGGAGAATGGCGTATTGTATCACAGCCGTCCACAATAAGAGCACGAAGAGTCTCTACATTTGGTACCGGGATTACGTAGACAGGAGATTTCAAATGCCCCCATAAGGGTTGAGGTCAGGAGAGCGTGCAGGCCACGGAATTGGTCCGCCTCTACCAATCCATCGGTCACCGAATCTGTTGTTGAGAAGCGTACGAACACTTCGACTGAAATGTGCAGGAGCTCCATCGTGCATGAACCACATGTTGTGTCGTACTTGTAAAGGCACCTGTTCTAGCAGCACAGATAGAGTATCCCGTATGAAATCATGATAACGTGCTGCATTTAGCGTAGGCGGAAGAAACTAAAATGAGCTCTAACATGGAAATTGTTTCCGGACACATGTACACATAACATCTTTTCTTAATTTGTGTGTGAGGAATGTTTCCTGAAAGTTTGGCCGTACCTTTTTGTAACACCCTGTATAAACCCCACTTTTTGTGATTGCTGGTTATTTGTCTTTAGCATTGAACAAGAAAGTACCTATTATCTGAGAGACATAGAAAAACACAGAGAAACCCTTTGCCTTCAAGAAATTGTGAAACAAGGCTAAAAAACAGTGTTTGTTTAGTTAATTTACTATGTTTCACCAAGGACCCACAGTTGACTCAATTAAAGTAACTGAAGACGTATGATGCAAGCGCTACTCCGAAACGAACAGTAGAATCACATGCCGTGAGCGTCAGTGTTGCTACATTGGACAGACGGGAAGGTCAATCTGTACCAGTCTTAAGGAACACCTCAAAAGCTGGAGATTGGGGAACAATAATCACTATAAACAATAGATGTACAATTCCTACACACAGAGGAAACGGGGGCCAAACTCGACCAATTAGAAATTTCAGAAATTAAAAAAACAGATGGGTATATCCCCACACTTATTATTAAACGAGCAAACTCATTTCAATTATTCACCTCTTTTAGATGAGATCACAACACCAGGATAGAAACAAAACTTTGGGCGCTGGTCCATCGTTGTTAAAAATATCTTGGCTGATGCATAGCTTTAGTCCGGTCACTGTAGTGTAATTGGTGAATGTATAATAGTGTGTGTAATTTGTTAAAAAATGGTCATTGATGTAATTGTACATTAAGCTATGGATCGATATCTTAAGAAGTTAAAATTATCTTTGCCTTGTCAGCATGTTTATCTCTGCATTATCATCTTTGGGTATCAGTAATGTATTTGAAAATGGACTTATTACCCGAAACCTACGTTGTTCAATAACATTATAATAAATTGTGAAACAAGGCTAAAAAACAGTGTTTCTTCAGTTATTTTTTGCATGTATTCCAGTGTCTGCCTTCCCGTACAGTTTTTATCCTCAATAGCTCCCTCAAGTGCAATGGATATTATTCCCCGAGGTGTTAACACATGTCCTATCATTATGCCCCTTCTTGTTGTCAGTATTTTCTGTATGTTCCTTTCTTCAGCGATTCTGCGGACAACGTCCTCGATCCTTATCTTATCGGCCGATATAACTGTCAACACCCTTCTACATCACAACATCTCAGCTGCCTCGACTCTCTTATATTCCAGTTTTCCCACAGTCCATGATTCAGCACCATACAACGCTGTGCTCCAAACGCTCATTCGTAGAATTTCTTTCCTGAAATCAAGGTCTACGTTTAGTTCCTACTCCGTTCTCCGACAAACGAGGCAGGCTTCCATCACTCTATATCGCAGATCCCAACACTCTCCCGTTTCGCGGCAACCTCCACCGATGGCGACCAAAGTCGCTGAATATCGATAGATGCAACTGTAACCTACACTTCCACCAATCTCAGTAGATCCTTCAGTTTGCAGTGTTCCAAAACGTGGGTTACAGCACTCATATACACAGTCCTTTGACTACTGCCTATGTTCAATGTGAACGTGCAGTAACCTCTCACACACGCAGGTGGCAGCACTAGCAGTGGAGGATATACGGAGTGTTCAAAAACTCTCCGCAGTGCCGTATGATTGTTAGGCGTGCGTGCCGTATGCTGCAGTGAGTATACCGAAATGAAACTCAGTGAAATACAAGTTATTAATTTCTTGAATATTCATTTTTACTTACAAATTTTTGTGTTAAATGTTGAAAGTGTCCCCCCTGTTGTTGAATAAACAATTCAATTCGTCTAATCATGTTTCCAAACACAAGGTGTAACATTCCTTCTGTAACAGAAGCAGTGAAAGTGGATACTGCAGTTTTCAATTCATCGATGGATTTTGGACGGTTTTTGTAGACAGTTGCTTTCGCTGCACCCCAGAAGAAAAAGTAAGGTGGTGTTAGGTGGTGTAAGGTCAGGCGATCGTGGAGGCCAAAGTCCCTGTGAAACTATGGGATCACCAAAAACAGCAGCAAGCAGTGACATAGAAACACGAGCTGTATGCGCGGTTGCACAACTTGTTGAAAATAACCGTTCAGTATTTCACTTAACACACAAGTTCTCCTATGAGTAGGTACAGAATATCAGTGTGATATCGTTGTGCGTTTATTGTTTCGTTGAAAAATATGGGACCCACAACCCGAGGTCTACAAATTGCAATCCAAACTCCTATTTTCACAGAATGAAGTGGTTCCTCTTGAATACACAATGGATTTGCAGTACTCCACATACGAGAATTTTCCGAGTTCACGTACCCGGATAAATGAAACCATGCCTCATCAGTGAAAAACGTATCATTAAGAATATCCCTTCCATTTTGTTGAAAGAAATTTTTGAACCATTGACAATAATGCAGTCTCTTGCCGTGATCAGCATTTTTCAGTTCTTGCACGACCGTCACTTTGTATGGGAAAAGTTCTAACTTTTCCCTTAGAGCTGTGTGGGCCGTTTCGACACTAACATCAATTTCCTGGGCGAATTTTCTTACTGACTTGTTCGGACTCAAGGACATTTTATCGGGAATATCGAGTAATTTATCCTCAGACAAAACGCTAGGACGACCACTTCTCGGTGCATCTGTCACTGAACCCGTACTTCGAAATTTGTTACTCAAATCTCGCACGGTATCACAATATTGGAGTGTTGTCTCCGGGAAAACTGAATTAAATGTTTGACGAACTGAAACTGTGTATTTACCGCCAGCTTTGAACACTTGTTCGACTAAAAACACACGTTCTTCAATGGTTAGCATTTTAACAGTGACAAAAACGAAAGAAACGAACAAAGGAACTAAACTTAAACGTTCACGTCAACACGTAACGACACACACCAACGATACTACTGACTCAGGCTGAGATAAACGAAGCAGTAGAATGTTGGGAGAGTCCACTTGAAGGAAAGTAACTCAAGCAGGCGAACAACCCATACGGCACGCGCGGCTAAGAACCATACGGCACTGCGAAAAGACTTTTTGAACACCCCGTATAAAGTGTGTCGGGGATATGCGGAAAACAGTGTAGTCGTTATTGTAATGCGGAAACGGAGCGATTTATTTGAAGTCCGAAAGGGCATGATCACTGGCTTTCGGGCCAAAGGTGGAAGCATTTTTGAATCGGCTAAGTCTGTAAACTGTTCGCGTGTCGCCTTGGTCAAAATATGCCACGCATGGGGAAATGGCGCTATCAAACACCGGCGCAGATGCAACTGTGGCGAACCATGGACCATGAATGACAGGGGTGGACGAAAGCTACGGAGATGCGCATCTGTTAAGGAACTGACCGCCTAGATGGACCAAGGGACTAGAACAGTGTTTCCTCAACGACCGTTCAGCGAACGTTGCTGCGTGTGGGCCTCCACAGCAGGGGCCTGGTTCATACACCTACACTGACTGCTGCTCATCGGCGAAAATAGCTAGAATTTTCACGCCAGTGCCGCAATTAGACTTCCATTGATTGGCGATAGGTGGCCTTTTCGGATAAATCCATCTGTCAGACGGCCATCGACGTGTACAGCGTGAAACGTACAGCATGAAAGCAAATGCCCGCCCAGTTAGCCGAGCTGTCCAACTCACGGCTTTCTGGGGTGGGAAGGAGTGCCTGGTCCAAGGCACGAATCCGCCCGGTGGACTTCTGTCGAGGTCCGGTGAGCCGGCCAGTCTGTGGATGGTCTTTAGGCGGTTTTCGATCTACCTCGGCGAATGCAGGCTGGTTCCCCTTATTCTGCCTGAGCTACACTATGTCGGCGATTGCTGCGCTAACAAGTTCTCCACGTACGCGTACACCACCATTACTCTACCACCCAAACATAGGCGTTACACTAGTCTGGTGCGAGACATTCCCTGGGGAGGGGGAGGGGGTCCACTGGGGGGCCGAACCGCACAAATAACCCTGGGTTCGGTGTGGGGCGGCGGAGGGGTAAGGTGGACTGCGGTAGTCGTCGTGGGGTTGTGAACCACTGCGGCTGCGGCGGGGACGGAGCCTCCTCGTCGTTTCTAGGTCTCCGGTTCACATAAAATACAATATAATGAAAGCAAATGCCATGCAACAATTTTCGGACGGGTCCAGGCCGTACAAGAGAGCATTATGGTCTCATAAATGTTTTCGTGGCATTCTGGAGGTAAAAAACGGATCAACACAAGTATGCAACTATTCTCTGGGTCCATGTCCACCCCTATATGCAGCTAGTTTTTCCTCAGTACGGTGGCATCTACCAGCAGGACTATGCAACGTGTGCGTACGTGCGTGGTTCGGAGAGCACAAGCATGAGTTTTGTTAGTCCCTTAGCCACGAGACTCAGCAGATATAAAGGCAAGCGGAGAAGCTGTAGGAAGATTCCGACCGGGCTGTACGGGCCACAAATCCTCAACGGAGAAACGTAGCGCTGCTGGCCATGGTTCTGGAGGCTCTGTTGGCACCTTTGAGAACCTCATTGACTCTCTTCCTGCACTTCCCGCAGCGGTCCGCGCTTCAGGCTTTTGACAGCTGATCACATTAATGTGACTGGGCAGTGTATCTTCCGCATAAGAAACACCCACTAATAAGAACAAATAGTTTGTTTCTTACATTTTGGTTAATTTCTGTAAGGCGTAAGAACTGAATTCCCCTTTCGTTTTCTTGCCTCTCGTGTCCACCACGCGGGCGAAGTACATCCTGCATAAATCGAAATTGGTGCGGAGCCGGGCGTCGTACGAACGTGTGGTGTTTGGACATTATTATTTCATTGTTAACAAAGTTAATTGAGATGATGGATTTGCATTTAGTACAAGGGGACTTTAGAAACTAAGTCATTCATTATGAAGGCAGTCCAAGTATCTTTTATTGAATGCTGTTCTACACAGGTACATGACACGACTTTTCAACATAGCCAGCAAGTATCTGTAAACAACGGTAGGAAATTTCGGCAAATCGTTCAGTCCCTAGACGACAGAAACCCGCTCCTTGGTCAAGGAGCCATCCGAGAAACGCTGTGTGAACGTCCTCATCTCTATACCCAGATGTTATTCTTCGATTGCCAGGATATTGTCCTCGGTGTTCGATGCCGATGGCCTTGTTCAGCTTGCGTTGGCCAGGATCATCAATTTCTGTGTGGTCTTATTCAAACTGTTGGCACCATTGGACTACAGCTGGACATGGAATTGCATTTCGTCCGTATATCACGAGACTTTCACGGTGAATCCGTCTGCAGTTCAGACGTTTCGCCCATAAGAATCGTTCTTCCCGCCTACTTCAACTTATGAGTACGTTTCCAGCTGCCATACTATTTCAGACCCATGCATTCATGCATCTATGTATGTACCACAGCAGAACTGTCTCTGCAGGTGTCCTACCTTAGTGAGACATGTCTGGCTTTTTACGATCGTATCCGGTCAAAGAATCGTTCTAAGCCAGTGACATAAGCCCGAGGTACAAGCATAACGAGGAATAAGGAGATATACCACAAGGATGTATAGATGCACCAACCAATGTTATTCTTGACTAATTAGTCGCCAAAGTTATTGAATATACTTTAGTTTCCCGTCCCAGAAGAACTGATAACTGTTTGTTTTGTTTAATGAAGAATTTTACTTTATTTTGGCGTAGATTATCTTTGGAAAAAGTCTGAGCGATTAAGAAAACTGACCTCTTAAATGCTACCGTAGCTGCCTAATTATGGGGCTGTTGACGGATTTCTTTTTAGTTAAATATGTTTAACGTTGATCTCTCAAAAACTGATTGTAATTCATTATTAATAAACGATTGAAAATATTCAAGTTACTCTACTTCTGTTTAAGTGGATAGTTTGGCTTTTGGGAAAAAATGTCCGGCCAAATATAATGGCGAGTCCGGCTTTTCTATTGTTGAACCTGGAAACCCTCTCTCCGCGATATCTGGAACAGGTATTCTCTTCTAATAATAGTCCACACTTCTTGCGCAATGGTCTTAGCATGCGAGGACACGCTAACTTCTTTTTGATTGAATTTTCTCATTATGAGAGTATTGAAGGACGATCTGTTTTAATTATTAAAAACCATTCAAAAGCAAAGGTCGGAAAAAATATTTTTAATTCGAAACAACAGTCTTAGCTGTCATCATCAGGTCTTTAACTTTTTTGTAGTGAAACATGTTCATTTTACGCTGAACCTCATGCACAAGATGTCAAATGGCTAAAACTTACCACATTATAAAAGTTTGTCATCGATAATATATTTAAAAACAGACATCACCTTGGTGATTAAAATTCTTCTGGGTATTATGCCGCGTCATTGCTAAAAACTAACAACAATAATAAACTGAAACCGACGTTTCGGCCGAATTGCAACGGCCTTCCTCAGGGCACGACTGGTTTTGCATGGGGATAAGTGCTACTATTTATTACAGACTATCGATATCTGACGTCACTCTTGTAAAACCTTTAATTGGCCCTGTAATGTGATTGGCTAGTCATGACGTAAGGGAAGATGGAAAGAAAGATGCTATACGTGGATGTCCATGTCATCAACGATTGGTAGCTGTCCGCCAATCAGCGTTCGGCTTCTGGTCGGCAAGTTTTCTTCCTGGTGTGCACGGAAGTGGACTGACAGTTGCTCTACAGCTGTTTGTGCAGATACGCCCGTGTCCCGTGTAGCTTCTGCCCCGCGACCGCTCGCGGCCCCTTGGACTGGGATGGCCGGCAGCCAGGACGCCGGGAGTTTGTAGCCATCTTCTCTGTTGATGTTGGCAGGCTGTTTAATAATTTCGATCGCCTCCCGTATTTTGCGTTCTCGCATCCACGATTCTTTCGCGAGTACTCGGGCCTCCTGGAACCTGATAGGTTGTCCACAGTCACGGTGGTGTTCCGCTAACGCCGATTTGTTATGTTGTTGTAATCGGGATTGGGAAACTTCCTCCAGCACTTAAATAGCCTGCACAAAATATAAAGTTTACACATGAGACCGAAAACAATGGTTATTTGCCATTTCTGGATGTGGAAGTATACAGAGCTGCCGAAGGTAAACTGGGACACAAAGTGTACCGGAAACCAACGCACAGTTATCGGTACCTGCACGCGGAGAGCCACCACCACCCAGCTCAAAAGTATTGTCGTGCATACGTTAACTGCCCAAGCCTACTGGATAAGCGATGAAAATAACATCAAAGAAGAATTAAAGGAGCTACAACGCGCGTTTCGTGCCAACGGCTATGATGACAAAATCATAAGCAAGATAGCTAAAGCCAAAGGGAGCAGAGCACGAGAAGAAGGCAAAGAAGAGAAACTTCCACTGGTACACTTATCATATGTAAAAGGCGGCAGTGAACGGCTAGGCAACCTCCTCCGTCGACGAGGTTTCAAACCGATTTTTCGTAGCAAACACAGAATCCACGAAATGATAGGTTCCACCAAGGATGTAGTCAACATTCTTAACACTGCAGGTGTTTGCGAACTACGATGTGAGTGCGGAGCTGCCTACATAGGAGAAACAGGGAGACCTGTCAGCTTACGAGTAGCAGATTCAAATTGGTTCAAATGGCTCTGAGCACTATGCGACTTTACTTCTTAGGTCATCAGTCGCCTAGAACTTAGAACTAATTAAACCTAACTAACCTAAGGACATCACACACATCCATGCCCGAGGCAGGATTCGAACCTGCGACCGGAGCGGTCGCTTGGCTCCAGACTGTAGCGCCTAGAACCGCACGGCCACTTCGGCCGGCCCGAGTAGCAGAATACGAACGCTATGTCCGATTACAACATAACAAATCGGCGTTAGCGGAACACCACCGTGACTGTGGACAACCTATCAGGTTCCAGGAGGCCCGAGTACTCGCGAAAGAATCGTGGATGCGAGAACGCAAAATACGGGAGGCGATCGAAATTATTAAACAGCCTGCCAACATCAACAGAGAAAATGGCTACAAACTCCCGGCGTCCTGGCTGCCGGCCATCCCAGTCCAACGGGCAGCGAGCGGTCGCGGGGCAGAAGCTACACGGGACACGGGCGTATCTGCACAAACAGCTGTAGAGCAACTGTCAGTCCACTTCCGCGCACACCAGGAGGAAAACTTGCCGACCAGAAGCCGAACGCTGATTGGCGGACAGCTACCAATCGTTGATGACAACATCCACGTATAGCATCTTTCTTTCCATCTTCCCTTACGTCATGACTAGCCAATCACATTACAGGGCCAATTAAAGGTTTTACAAGAGTGACGTCAGATATCGATAGTCTGTAATAAATAGTAGCACTTATCCCCATGCAAAACCAGTCGTGCCCTGAGGAAGGCCGTTGCAATTCGGCCGAAATGTCGGTTTTAGTTAATTATTGTTCTTAGTTTTTAGCAATGACGCGGCATAATACCCAGAAGAATTTTAATCACTATGACACCGGCGGCGGAAGCCTACGTTCTTATATCAACATCTCCCTGTCCAAAAGGCCATGCCCATATACTTACTGTCCACAGATGCTTGTTACATGATCTGCGAGCAATATGTATGTGGGCATGGCCTTTTGGACAAGCTGCTGTGTGTTTTTAAATACGAGGGTTGTCCAGAAAGTAAGTTCCGATGTATCGCGAAATGGAAACCACTGGGAAAATCCGGTAAAGTTTCGTACAGATGTGTTGGGCAGTGTCTCTAGTATGTCTGTCGATCGTGTCGCATCGCTCTTTTCAGTTTTGAGTGAAAAGTGAGCACTTGAAGATGCATAGGGAAAAGCGTCTCCCGCCATGTATGAGGGCCTGGTAGAGATTTCGCCTGTGTCATGCAGCCCACATAACACAATTGTCGAGCAGTTCCTTCTTTGTGCCAATTCTCGGCCGCACGCTGCAGGGGCAATGAAGACGCTCCTGCAGCGTTTCCACAATACAGTTAGTAATTGTCTCCCCCAGAGTCTCATCTCTGCTCACAAGAACCGCTGGCTATGAAGACAAAATTTTTCCACAGACAACGAGCTGCAGACCAGTGCAGATAACTGGCATAAAGCACAGGCGGCTGCTTTCTATGACGAGGATATTGGAAAGTTGATACAACACTACGACAACAGTCGAAGTTGGGGAGGCGACTATGTAGAGAAGTAGGTGGAAAGTGTATCTAACTGATGCAAATAAAACGTTTCTGGTTTTCACTATGGTTTCATTTCGCAACCGATCGGAACATCTTTCTGGACAACCCTCGTATTTTATCGATGAAAAAAGTTTATAACGTGCTGAGTTTTATCCACTTGATAACTTATACTTGAGGTTTAGTGTAAAATTAATATGTCTTACTACAAAACCAATGTTTAAGACCTGAAGATGTCAGCTAAGACTGTTGAAACCGGTTGTCATGAATAAAAAATATTTTGTGCGATCTTGGCTTTTGAATGGTTCCTTTTTGAAGTCCACGCGTATCTGTAATTTCAGAAAAATTGGATCTGTTTGCTCACTGTTACAACATTTTTAACAATATATTTTTTGTTATTACACGCAAAGACGTCAGCAGGGATAGAGCAATAATATTTACAGTAGTTTAATAATAACCTCAAAAAATGATTGGACGAAAAGTAATGATCGATGTCGTTCTCTATATAGATGCGCCACATCCGAATCTGGACTAAGAATTAAACTAATTTGGAAATTCAGATCTGTTAAGAGAATAGACGGATAATGACTTACTACTACTACTAACGTTATGTCTTTGGTTGATACAGTCTTTGTGAGAAAAAAGTCGCTGTGCAAAAAGCAACTGCAATAATTTTAATACGAACTTTTGCTATTCTAATTGATGCCAGAAGGAATGTAACAATTGACAGTTTTTAATGAATTAAGCGAGGATGTATTGCGGATTACTTCGCTAAAGCTCCGTTCAATATCATAATCGCCGAATAAGGTTACAACAAAGGTACGTATCGATGGTTGAACGACTCCAGGAATAATGCAGCTTCGACGGACTTTTGAAATTAATGCGTTGCAGCAAAATGTAGCCAAAGAAGGAGGGCGTCGCACAGTAAGGTGTTACCAACAACGACACATAGTCCTAAAACTTTCACAGGCCTCAAATGCTGCGGGTCCCGCATTTCGCGGAGCTTATATCGCCTGTGCGCAGGCAACCCGCGCGGCAGGCAGGCTGCTCCCACCCCACACTCGTGAGCGCGGAGTTGAATGGACCGGCAGAGGCAGCGCCCCCACTGACTGCGCCGCGCCGCGTTGGGCTCGCCAGAGATCGATTATCGCGGCGTGTCGCGGCGTGCCGCCCACGCAGCCAGCCGGCAGTGCGCGGCACGGCGGCAGCCTAGCCGTCCCGTCCCGTGCCTTGCCTTCCACCGGCCGCTGCGCGTCTCGCGCCCTCCTCCGCCAGGTGAGTTCTTTCTCCGACTGACACGTCCTCCGCTGCTGCTACGAGCGTAAACTCAGCTCATAGGCACGGCTGCCACCTACAGCCTCCTGTCTCGCTGACTGAACTGTCACGCCTCGCGCAGTTCACAACTGCACCCAAGCGAGCTTCATCAACGTGGTACTGATTATGCGGACTTAAGGCTGCTGTCAAGGCCAAGCGAGAACTTCCCGTGGCACGCCGCCTCCCGCGTAGAGAGCCATCTGTGGGCTAGCTCCAGGTATCATGACGTGCAGCGCAACCGCGTCGCGCAGTTACGGTCGGTTATTACGACCGGCGCATGCGCAGTATCTTTATGTGAATGATAAGCGGTCTGTTTGACACGCAAGCATACAATGTGTTTCAAAACAGGATCGTACCGAGGAGGTGGCGAGTTAGGCCCGCACCAAGGGCACAGGCATAGAGAGGGCGCAAAAACTGACAAAAAATTAAAAAAACGAGAAAGAAAGACAATTTAAGAACCAGCCAGGACAACTGCGTGAGTTCTTCTGCCACTATTCTGCCTATGAGAAGGATTTCCCTGGCCCGCGAGAATAACAGCACCGTATTGTCACAGTCATTTCTACAGTGCCATTTTATCCAAGCAGCACCATGGGGGGGGGGGGGTGAATCTACTTTCACCTGAAGCTTACGGGAAGTGACGTCAAGCAAATTGCTCGACTTCTATGGCGTTTCGTGTTCGCATCGAGTTTTACGGAAAGGGGGGGGGGGGGGGAGGGGAAGGTTTCGGGGTTTCAACTGAAACTTACACGGAACGCGGTAGTGATGAGCTGAGACCTCTGCTCTAACGAAACGCTAAGTGATCGCGTTGATACCACCCGAGCACCTAGAAGTCGTTTTTGTAATAGCATTTATATTTAGTTCCACCATCATGTGAATGTAATCGTGAGTCTGGTACACTGGCTGCCCGGTGTCGTCATTGGAAGTAATGCAACCGGTTGTTGATTTAATAATTGTGCTATAAGTTACGTCGTGCGCTCCCTTTGCATCAGTCTGTTACCGCAACCAGCATTTCATGCTCTAGCGAAGAAATGAAACATGTCACATCTTCCTTTCTTTAAGCCGACTGAAGTGTACGTTTTGCATTAGATTACCTTGTTTCTTTTTCTGCCAAAGTGATTATACGTATTTCATTTTGACGTCAGTTTAGAAACGAAAACGTGATGTAAATACGTGAATGAATAATAAAGCCTTCTGTTGTCTTATTCCAATTAATTATACAGTGTCCGTTGTTTCACTCGCGCTACAATATCCATTGTGCATGTCTTTCAGTTATATTTACAGAATATTACGTGCACTCCGTACCTGAGTAATGAATACTCTAGAAACAGCGCGTAAGGAATCCAAGTCGGCCCCTGTGACCGAGCGGTTCTAGGCGCTTCAGTCCGGCACCGCGTTGCTGCTACGGTCGCAGGTTTGAATCCTGCCTTGGGCATGGATGTGTGTGATGTCCTTAGGTTAGTTTGGTTTAATTAGTTCTCAGTCTAGGGGACTGATGACCTCAGATGTTAAGTCCCATAGTGCTTAGAGCCATTTGAACGATTTGAAGAATCCAAAAATGCGGATAGTTGCTTTGGCAGAAAAGGAAACAAGTCAATTTGTAGCAAAGTATACACATCGGTCTGATTAAAAAACGAAAGTTGTCACACGACTTTACCTATATTTTCTAATGAATATATTGCGTGTATCAGCAAGTCATTTATGACACTTATTATTACTTTCTCTGGTCAATTTTTGCAGTTAAAGTGCCTCTGATTCAGGTGACTACTCTCTGACTGTGCCTCCGAATTCCCTGGCATGTTCACAAGAACGAACAAACTCAGTCGGGAGAGTGCTCTTATGTGTATTCTGAGTGCCGTAGGAGGAACTGTCAATATTCTGGGATATGGTAGGAACTATCATTTGAAGCAAAAAACTTCTTATGGACATATGCCCTGTTCCAAATGGTTTCCAAGACAGAACACATTTAATATACGTTCTTATTTATTTCCTGTATTATTCAATGCATTGTCAGGTGTACACTTGTAAACAATTAGCAAACATTATAATATGCGTTTTTCATAGTATAAAAACCTCGCGCTACTTCAGTCACAACACACTATGGAAAACTGTGCGTTTAACAGGCTAATTTAATAGTAGGGAGACATCCCGAGTAAAGAGATTGAAAGCAACGAGTTAGGTTTGGCTAGAATAAAACTTCAAAGAGGTTCAAATGGCTCTGAGCACTATGGGACTTAACTTCTGAGGTCATCAGTCCCCTAGAACTTAAAACTACTTAAACCTAACTAACCTAAGGATATCACACACATCCATGCCAGAGGCAGGATTCGAACCTGCGACCGTAGCGGTCGCGCGGCTCCATATTGTAGCGCCTAGAGCCACTCGGCCACTCCGGCCGGCCCTCAAAGAGGATGGGTTGGTAAGACACATGCGTGCACGCCACAAGCCCAAAATCATATGTACACTAAATGTATTCTACCTCATAAACCATTCGGAACAGGGCATATGTCCTTATGAACTTTGTTTCTTCATTTGATCCCTGAATATTGACAATTCCTCCTGCGACACGCAGTATAATATCGAATATTACAGAAAATACTTCTTCTGTTAAGTGTATGAGAAAGTCCCAGAATCTTTTACAAACATGAAAGTGTATAAAAAGTGTTTCAGAACATGAACCTTCTTTGTAACACCATGCCTCTACCTACTGCAGTACAGTGACCTCGTACAACTTCTAATAGTGTATTTCGTCTTAGAATTTCCTGAAGTCTTTGTACCGCCGTTACGTCATTTACTGACATCTGATTACAACTACTCTTACCAAGAGCGACATGTTTGTGATAAATCTTCATTTCGTCGTCGCCTTGAAACGGCATAGTGCCATTACACGCAATTTACAATATGAAAACAGCAAAATACGTAAGTAGATCCAATATGGCCTCTCCAGAGTTATTCATTTGTCGACTGCTATCGAATTTCGTGGTCGCATCGAGATTTGTGAACACATCATCTGACGTCACTTCGCACTTATCTTCAGGTGACACTAGCTACTCTCTACCGTAAAGGAACGACTACTATCGGTCACACGTCCACCTCTAACGTGATTTATTGAGCAGCTGTACGCTCAGTTTACACAGCTGCTACTTTACACACCTCGCTCGAGTTCAGCAGTGGAGTTGTATTCGCGGCCGTCAACGTTATGCGGCGGGCTGGACGCTTTATGGTAAGCTACTTGTGAGGTTCACCAAGTCGCAGTCTACGGCTTTTATGACTTTACTTTAATTTCTAAAGCCGATGCCATATGTCCAATCGTTCGCAGTTGGTTCATAGATTACATTGGACTGGCAATGAGTGCTTATTTGCTGTTACATTCGTTATTTTTTTTTTTTTTTTCGGTTGGGCCCGTTTACCCGGTGTGGTACTGGTTGACTCAGAGAACGTTTTCATGCCTCACCCACACGGGATCTTGCATCCTACTCTATAAATTCGATGGATTTTTCACGTGACTGGTACGACTCTCTCGTTCGCAATCATCTGTATGAGACCTTTCAATGTTACGGTTGTGAAGACACCCTCCTAGTTTTCCCTTCTTTTTGTGGCGCCTGAAGATCTGATTTACGTCCTGCAGCCCCGATCGTGTGAACTATTTTATCTAAATAAAGGATTTGTCATGGCGATTTATTCATCACGAAAAATTCCTGTCGGGTTTAAAACGGATTGTCATGGACAAAGCACGACACTCATATCTGGTCTCTTTCTGTTAGGATCTTTTTACGACCACAGTTTTTAGGCTGTGTTACGTGGCTGGGAGTGATATACCGTTCCTTGTGGACACTTCTGACACTCCACATTGATGGACCAACAAACAGGGCAGCTTTATATGCGGTGTGGACGTCGGAACAATAGCTGCTATTTGCTATTTTACACGTTGACCATTCTCACTGTGTTGATTCCATACAGCTGGCGGATACATACACGCAACTTCCCTGCCATGACGTCAGCGGCCTACGGTCTCATTTCCGCATGGTATAATTTTTATACAAGCTACAACACTCAAGTGTGTTCTTTAGGGACAGTGACTAATGTTCTGTTAAGCTTACCATTTCACATGGAATGATGTGGAGACTTGAGGATCCAACTTATAACAAGCCGCTTGCTACAAAATACGAGGTGTGCGAGAAAAAGAATGAGGCTGACAACACTGCGAGCAATCTGGCAACGCTGTGTTGTTCTGCTTGTGAAGAGCGGTGTGTTCATCCCTTCTAGATGCTCAGTCCGAGTTACAGCTCCGTACAGCCATCACGTGATTTTCGAGAGCACCATCAGAAGTTTTGTTTTTGTTGTGTTACGAAAATGGAGCAGCGGAATTTAGAGCAGCTTTATGCCATCAAGTTTTGCGTTGAAATTGAAGACTCCGCGAGTATGACTTTCGAAAAGTTGAAACAGGCCTGAGGGGAACACAGCTTGTGAAGAGCACAAGTTTTTCGCTGGCACAAATCTTTTTGGGAGGCCGAGAACACGTTGAAGGTAAACCTCACTCAGGGAGAGCTTCCACTTAAAAAACCCGACGAAAAGTCGAATGTGTGCATGCTATTGTGAGACCAGACGGACCTTTAGCAGTAAGGGTGATGGGTGACTTATTAACCTTAAACTCTTTCACCACGCATCAAATTTTGACCGAAGATTTTCTCATGCGGAAGGTTTGTGCCAAAATGGTGCCGAGAAACCTCACAGAGCAGAAGGACAATCGAAGAAACGTGCGCGTTGATCTTCTTGAGAGGACTGCCAGTGACCACAAATGGTTCAGTCGTCTGATCGAAGGTGATGAGCCGGCCGCTGTGACCGAGCGGTTCTAGGCGCTTCAGTCCGGAACCGCGCTGCTGCTACAGTCGCATGTTGGAATCCTGCCTCGGGCACGGATGTTTGTGATGTCCTTAGGTTAGTCAGGTTTAAGTACTTCTAAGTCTAGGGGACTGATGACCTCAGATGTTAAGTCCCGTAGTGCTCAGAGCCATTTGAACCATTTGAAGGTCAGGAATCGTGGATTTTTTAGTACCATCCAGATACAAAGCAGCAAAGCGAGGAATGGCACTCTGAGACATCTCCTGGATCGAAAAAGCTCGAATGACCTAACCATCGATCAAAAAAAAAATGCTGATTAGCTTTTCTGATAGGAGGGGTATCGTGCATTAAGAATTTTTCTTCGGGACAAACTGTCAACCAAGTATTTTAGCATGATGTGCTTTAAAGTTTCAGGAAAGAGAGATCGGACATTGCAGACAAATGGATGTTGCATCTTAACAACACCCTGTGGCACACGGCCACTTCCATCACGGAGGTCCAGACCTCAAAAGGCATACCTGTCGTTCTACAGTCCCCCTGTTCACCTTAGCTGATTTCTCTCGACTTTTTTTCTTTTCTGAAGTTGAAAAATGTCTTAAAAGGACGTTGTTTTGGGACGTTGGAGAACATTCAAAAAATGTTATCGACATTTTAAACCCCCTATGAGATGAAGCCTCTGAGCGCTGCTACGAAGAGCGGGAACAAAGGCTCTGCCTGTGTACAACTACCGAAGAGAACTACATTGAAGGGAGTAGTATTCTTGTTTGAAAATAATTGAAACTTAGGTAGATAAAAAGTCAGGTTCATTACTTTTCTCACACAGCTCGTACTTTTAAAACCAAAAGCATTTACTTTCGCAGATGTCTGACAAGTAATGAAAGATACTTCGCAAATCGAAAGCATTACTTTCGCCAAGTAAAAACACGATTTAAAGTGTGCCACATACTAGCGATGTGTTGCAGCAATCCGTTCCATGTCGTCAGATCTACCCTTACATCGAACGCACGTACGCAGATCGCCGCAATTTATTGCTTATCGCTCATGTTTCCCAGGAAATATGATGATCGCAGACAACCAATGAGTTGAAGTACTGCTTGATGGCTGCGGCCCGTTTCTCTGTCAAGCGTGGTTGAGTAGTTTGTTTCCGCTATGGTCACGTGGAGTATGGACTTTTTTTACGTTATAGAGTAACAGATGTAACTGGTATAAGTGCAGATATTTTATACGCTGAGGTGACAAAAGTCACGGGATACCTCATAATATCGCGTCGGACCTTCTTTTTCCCACAGTAGTGCAGCAACTCGACGACTGGACGTGGCATGGACTCATCAAGCTCTTGGAAATTCCCTGTAGAAATACTGAACCATTCTGGCTCTATAGCCGTCCATAGTTGCGAAAGTGTTGCCGGTGCAAAATTTTGTGCACGAACTGACCTCCCAATTATGTCCCGTAAATGTTCGATGGGTCTTGCGTCGGGCGATCCGGGTGGCCAAACCATTCACTCGAATTGTCCAGAATGTTCTTCAACCCCATCACGAACAGTTCTGGTCGGTGACATTGCCCATTGTCATCCAAATAATTCCATCGTCGTTTGGGAACATGAAGCCCATGAATGGCTGCAAATGGCATCAAACAAGCCGAATATCCAGACGACACAGTCCATTCCACGTAAACACAGCCCACACCATTATTGAGCAACCATTAGTTTACGCAGAGCCATGTTGACAATTGGGGCTCTTGGCTTCATGGGGTCTGCGCCATACCTGAACCATACCATCAACTCTTACTAACTGAAATTGGGACTTATCTCACCAGGCCACGGTTTTCTATTCGTCTAGAGGCCAACCGCTACGGTCCCGAGACCAGAAGAGGCGGTGCAGGCGATGTCGTGCTGTTGGTTTTACGGGACTAAGATTGGACATGATGAAGTTCAAAATGTGGTAAGACATCTTCACACAGTGAAAGTAAAATTATGTTCTACCACAATTGCCGGCCGATGTGACCGTGCGGTTCTAGGCACTTCAGTCTGGAACCGCACGACCGCTACGGTCGCAGGTTCGAATCCTGCCTCGGGCATGGATGTGTGTGATGTCCTTAGGTTAGTTAGGTTTAAGAAGTTCTAAGTTCTAGGGGACTGATGACCATAGATGTTAAGTCCCATAGTGCTCAGAGACATTTTTTTCTACTACAATTTTAAAAGAACAACTTGAAATATTAACCAAAAATTGTGAGAAAAATATAGTATAAAATAAAGTATTGGCACTTGATATTGCCGTTCAGATATCGGTATATCGAGGGAAAATATATCGCCGATATATATCGGTATTTTTTTTGTAAAAAGTATCGATATAGCCATATTTTATCAACGACTCTAGACAGCAGGCCGCTCTCCGGGCCGTGTGACGACTTACTAGACCGTGGGGCCTCTGCTTCTCGATCAAGTAGCTCCTCAATTGGCATCACGAGGCTGAGTGCACCCCGCTCCAGTCTTCCATCAAGGAAAAATCCTTGGCAGTACCGGATTCAAATGGCTCTGAGCACTATGGGACTTAACATCTGAGGTCATCAGTCCCCTAGAAATGAGAACTACTTAAACCTAACTAATCTAAGGACATCACACACATCTTGCCCAAGGCAAGATTCGAACCTGCGACCGTAGCGGTCGCGCGGTTTCAGACTGAAGCGCCTAGTACCGGGAATCGAACGCAGGTTTTCTCCATGGTAACCAGCTATGCCAACCACTCAGCTTCGGCGGCGGCAGTGGAAGGGAAGAGTGGTGAGTAAAAATGTACAGAGAGACCAAGGCTTCAATATAGTATGCAGTTTCAAATGTGTTTAGGTTGCAGTAATTATTAAGCGAAAAAGAAGCTTGCACAAGATAAGGCAGACAGCTGCAGCAAATCAGTCTCCTGACTGTACACCACAACTGCAACAACAACACCAGCAGCAGCAACAACAACAACAACAACATCTAATTTGTAGTACAGGCGCAGATGAATTTTACCTTAACTTTTTAAAATTATATAGCTAACGGTCTTCTCCGCAGCGGTAACACCGATTCTCGTCAGATCACCGAAGTTAAGCGCTGTCGGTCTTGGCTAGCAGTTGGACGGGTCACTGTCCAGGTTTGCCGAGCGCTGTCGGCAAGTGGGGTGTGCTCCGCCTTTGAGGGCAATAGAGGAGCTACCTCACTGAGATGTTGCGTCTCCGGTCACGGAGACTGACAACGGCTGGGAGAGCTTCAACAATGGCTCTGAGCACTACGGGACTTAACATCTGAGGTCATCAGTCCCCTAGACTTAGAACTACTTAAACCTAACTAATCTAAGGACATCTCACACATCCATGCCCGAGGCATCGATTCGAACCTGCGACCGTAGCAGCAGCGAGGTTCCGAATTGAAGCGCCTAGAACCGCTCGGCTATCGCGGCCGGCCCGGGAGAGCGGTGCGCTGACCACAAGCCCCTCCATATCCGCATCCAGTGACCCTTAACAGGTGAGGATGGCACGGCGGTCGGTCTGTACCGTTGGGCCTTCGAGACCTGTTCAAACAGAGAGAGAATTTTTTAAAAATGTCCAAATGTGTGTGAAATCTTATGGGGCTTAACTGCTAAGGTCATCAGTCCCTAAGCTTACACACTACTTCACCTAAATTATCCTTAGGACAAACACACACACACCCGTGCCCGAAGGAGCACTCGAACCTCTGCCTGGGCCAGCCGCACAGTCCATGACAGCTGCGGCCGAGACCGCTCGGCTAATCCCGCTCGGCAAGAATTTTTAAACAAAATATCTGCATGTAGAAGGACACAAGGCAGCGATGATGTATTTGAAAACTTTGTATTCGGTTTGACCTGTTCGAGCAAGAGTACTTGCCTTGTCAGTGTTTATCCCCCTGGCGACGTCGTCCGATGACCGCCCTACTTTGTATCGGGAGAAATACGGATCCAGTATGGCTGCAGGTTTGAGCGGCGCCTTGGGGAGGATGCTACAGCCCCGCTAGTTGTTGAATATTTTATAAGCGGCGAGATGGCGTGAGCAGCGGGCGGCCGCCAGCCCGGTACACGTGGTCGAGCCGCCGTCTGCGGACCGCCGAGTCGATAATCACGGCACGCTATGCCACGCCACTCCACTCCACACCTCTGCACGCCACGCCGCTATCGATTGCTGCTTCTTGCCGGGATAAAGCGGCACTCGTGCCGCCTCCTTAAAGAGAGAGGGTTTCGAAACACAGGTGAGCAAGCACCCAAACGTGAAGAAGCGCACAAGCCTAAAGGTGCGCTACCACGAGTTATGACACGTTTCCGCCGAAACGACCCTTGTGAACGAAGCGTCATGGAAACTCTAATGACGTCATAGCCAAGCATCAGAGGCAACATTGTGTTTCATGGAATTGTATGCAGTCGAACCAGTGTTGTATGATCCAAGCATGAGATATCACAGACACAGAGACATGAGAATGGCAGCGGGAAGATTACTTTTACCGCATGCAGTAGTTGACTACGTACCAATTCAGATGATTTCAAAATTTTGGGAGCAGTTACTGTCAGTAGTTCAGAAAGATATCTCATAGGGCGCGGTAAAGATACTTCACTGATGATATCTGCATCCGAAATGTCTTCTGGTTCGACCAAACTAATGCTGCCATTCATCCATTTGTTTAGTAATGACGCACACAATCAAATCTGGAAAGTAGAAAAGAGTTCATATGTCCATATGAATCGCTTAAGTGGCAGTTGCAGTTATCGGGTATGACTTTATTAATTGTACTCGTATTTCATGGAACACGATATAAAAATTCGAGATTCTTCAAAGAGTCTGCAGTGTACAGTCACTTGAAGTTTTGTTTTTGCATTTAATGCCTGTTTTCTATAAGGTAATCGAATTGGTCATTAGGTCTTGAAATCTTTTGGATACCTATTTTCAGTTCG
This sequence comes from Schistocerca serialis cubense, assembly GCF_023864345.2. Taxonomy (NCBI): domain Eukaryota; kingdom Metazoa; phylum Arthropoda; class Insecta; order Orthoptera; family Acrididae; genus Schistocerca; species Schistocerca serialis. The sequence goes on from NC_064638.1 coordinate 567,887,539, forward strand.
ATGGTAACCTAGTTACAGGCTCACAATTATTGAACTGTATGAAATAAAATCGTCATAATTTCTGAACGGTTTGCATTAGGACTTTCAAACTGTACGGTTGTCTGCGGGGCATGATGGGAATTAGTATGCGCATGTGGTTTGGTTTAGCGATGAAGCGCATTTTCGTTTGGATGGGTTCGTGAATAAGCGAAACTGGTGCATTTGGGGGACTGAGAATCCGCTTTTCGTGATCGAAAAGTCTCTTCACACGCAGCGGGTGACTGTGTGGTGTGCAATGTCCAGTCACGGAATAATCGGTGCGATAGTCCTTGAGGGCACGGTGACTACCGAACGGTGCGTGAAGGTTTCGGAAGATGATTTCGTCCCCACTATCCAAAGTGACCCTGATTTCGACAAGATGTGGTTCATGCAATACGGAGCTCGAACCCATCGAAACAGGAGAGTGTTTGATGTCCTGGAGGAGCCCTTTGGGGACGCTATTCTTGCTCTGGGGTACCCAGAGGCCATTGGCATGGACCTCGATTGGCCGCCATATTCTCCGGAGCTGAACACATGCGACTCCTTTTTGTGGGGCTATGTTAAAGACAAGGTGTACAGCAATAACCCCAAAACCACTGCTGAGCTGAAAACAGCCATTCAAGAGGTTATCCACAGCAATGATGTTCCGACACTTTTGCGGGCATGCAGGATTTCGCTATTCGTCTGCGCCGCTTTATCGCCAACAACGGCAGGCATTTCGAACATGTCGCAGCCCAAATCTATTGGTGCTTGGATAGAGAAAAGTCGTACCGGTGCTTGGATAAAGAAAAATCATACACTGTGCCTAAATGAGAAAATAAATAAATGAGGAAAAAATTTAACGAAACTGTTTTCAACAGTGAAAAACATCAGCTCTGTTGAAGACGAAAAATAGTTTTGAATGTTATCTAGTACTTACAAAGAAAACTAAGACATTAAGGATGAACTACGGGTTTGTCTTTAAATGTTTTTTGAGTTGTTTCTGTATTCAGGATGTTAGAAGTATAAATGCAGATACTTTGATGATTGGCACCTTAAAATGTTTCCACTTGAGTGTGTTAGTTGTTTTCTCTCTGCATCTAACAGTCGCCCACAAACACACCACGTAATTTACCTCAGGATGTTTTCCGCACAGCTGTAACTGCGCCACTTACTGGACTACACCTGTCAGTATAGCCTAACCGATTTGCGTCGACACTTCAGCACCTGACCTGCTGCCCAGGGGAAAATAAGCTTTAATGATTTGCTCTTACCACATATACTCCTGTACTAGCCAACCTAAAAACATGCTCCTTCTAATAGCTTTAATTATTAGTCTGCGAATGAAATAAATACTGATGTAATGTTGTCCTTTACCACCAATGAAAATCTGCACCTACACCCCTAACAACCTATATGTATTTTGTAGGGCAAGTCATGTTTTTTAGTTTCGACGATGCTTTTCCTTTTCTTTAGCTTCTCAGAGATATGGAGTATGAACTGTATGACCATTGTCAAGAACATCCACTATGAATTTTGTTTTGGTTACTAATAAAGACCGGAATTTTGGCTGACTATCTTTTTAGTTGTTTTAAATCTATCTTCAATCTGAACGTGAGTAAGTACGATTTACATCTTTGAGTTTGAAACGCTGCAGTTTTATCATTCTTATTCTGCATTTTTAATATAAATGCGTAAATGCCGAAATAAATGCCTTTTGTTGCCTTTTCAGTTACTATTTATTCACTTATTATTAAAAACAACAATGAGTATCACTGTAAAGAGAGCTAGCAGGAGGTAGGAGTGTTAATTATCGCTAGTGTTTACCTACCTTCCTATCCAATCACATCTCCTTCAAAACGATGAGTGGCGGAGCTAAAACGTGGTTTCATTACTGCTCTAAATTTCTCGTTTCGTCGCTGCTGTGGACCATGAAACCACGAATAGGCGATGAATAGTAGGCCACACATATTCACACCTCATTACAGAACGAGGAGGTAGAAGGGTTGTTCACTCTGTAAAGCAAACTGTAAGAATTGTGACGACAGAGTACAATGCTGATGCAGACACAAACGTTCAGCCCACATTGTTGAACAAACAACCGCTACGTGTTCCTATATCGATCCAACGACATCGTCATTTATGATTGCAACGGGCACGGGATCGCCGAGAATGCACCGTGGGTCAATGGAAGCGTGCCGCCTGTTTGCATGAATCACGTCTCCCGCTACACCACGTCGATGGGCACGCCGTCGTCCAGGCCAACGGCAGCTCAATACGTGCACCGCACCAAGGACGGAGCTGCTCGGAACATGCTATATTATACAGGGTGTCCGAAAAGTCTTTCCCTGATTACATAAATTGATAACTCACGCTAGAAGTAAGATACAAATATGAAACTGGTGTCTAATTGTTTACAAACTATCAAAGTCTTTTTCACACATCAGTAAACTTCCACATGAGCGCCCTTGGTAGCACGTAGCACATATAGGCGATATTCAATTTCCGTCCACACATTAGCCAACATCACTGGAGGGATCGATTCAACGACTGTGGTTATCCGTTGCCGCAGGGTTTCAAGATCTGGTACACGTGTTCGGTAGACCTCGTCCTTGACATAACCCCATAAAAAGAAGTCTAATGGGGTTATGTTGGGAGAGCGTGGATGCCAAACCGTTGGCCCATCACGACCAATCCATCGCCCAGGGAAGGTCATATCGAGATAGGCACGGACGTCCAAACCCCAATGAGGAGGTGCACCGTCTTGCTGAAACAAGACATCGTGGTGATACTGAAGCAGCTGAGGAACAGCATACAGTTGCAACATGTCCAGATACACTGCAGATTGATGTCAGCGAAGAAGAATGGCCCGATAATTCGATCGTGCAATAGCGTGCACCAAACATTCACCTTTGGACTGCCTCTGCTGCACTCCATGACCTCGCCAGGGGGTTGTGAACCCCAAATGCGCACATTATGGCGATTCACTACTCCACTGACAAAAAAGAGTCGCTTCGTCGGAAAAGGCAATTCGTCTGAGATAACCATCATCGTCCTCAATACGCGATAGCACTTCGACCGCAAAGTCATATCGACGTGTACTGTCATTGGGCAACAAGGCCTGAACTATTTGCACTTTGTATGCACGAAACAATAAACGTTTGTGTAAAATGTCATGGAGAGAGCTTTTTGGCATCTGTAATTCACGTGAGGCTCTGAGCACCGATTTCTTCGGACTTTGCAGAAAATACTGCCTTACAGCTTCCACCCTGTCTGCTGAGGCTCTTGGTCGACCAGACCTCGGAAGGTCAGCAACCGATCCTGTGTTCTTGAACTTCTCATACCAGGCTTTAATGCTCTTGACATCAGGTGGATTCCTCCCAAACGTTGTCTGGAAGTGTCTCTGCACTGTGGTTGGTGATCGTGTCTCATTCTCCTGATTGGTTAACATGGCTTCTTGGGCACCGTACCTCAACCACTACTTACGTACTGCGAACCTAAAACAGAAAAAAAAACTTTGATAGTTGTAAACACTTCGACACAAGTTTCATATCTATATCTTACTTCTAGCCAGAGTTATCAATTAATGCAATCAGGGAAACTCTTTTCGGACACCCTGTATTATGGGGGACATTCACCTGCGCTTACAGGAGTGGCAGTAACCGAAGGTACTGAACAACTGTGGACTACGTGTGAACGTTTTACCAACCATCTGCATCTCTTCATGTGCGACGTTTCCCCCAACAGCAACGGCATCTTCCAGTAGAGTAATTTGTCAGTGTCACAAGGCCAGAATCGTGCTACTGTGGTTTGAGGGGCTTAATAGTGAACTCCCAACGGTGTTTTAGCCAAATAATTCTCCTGGTGTGATGGAACACATCTCGGACGCTATTGGAACGCGGGATTTCGCCCACAGACCTCTAATCAGTAATTTACGGGAATTGTGTGACTAACGCGTAGGCATGTAGTGCCACATACCTCCGGAGAACTACCACTAATTTATCAAATCCATAACGTGCAGAATGGCTGCTGTATTTGGTTCCGAAGGTGGACCAACAGTCTGTTAAGCAGACGTTCATTATGTTTTGGCTCTTCAGTGTACTTTGTTGTGATTCACCTGGATGGCTTCGTGTAGGTCAAAGTAAGCCGCTCCTTCTTGTTTAGCAGAGCGGTTCTAGGCGCTACAGTCTGGAACCGCGCGACCGCTGCTGTCGCAGATTCGAATCCTGCCTCGGGCACGGATGTGTGTGATGTCCTTAGGTTAGTTAGGTTTAAGTAGTTCTAAGTTCTAGGGGACTAATGACCTCAGAAGTTAAGTCCCATAGTGCTCAGAGCCATTTGAACCATTTGAACCTTGTTTAGCAGGAGCGGTTACTGATTCACTGTTCCAAGTTATAGTATGACTGCGTGAGCACCATTAGCAAAGTATACCAGCGCCATTGTTTACCGCCTCATTTTTAATTCTTTCCAATTTGATACCTGCACTGAATTGCAAGAAAAGCCAAGATCAATGGCTGATGAATTGTCTATGGAGCACACCGGTAAATCTATGTTTCATTCCGAACGCTGTTAACCACTGGTGACCTCAATGAGCACGCGTTCTCAAACAGCGGAGTTCTGATTTCCTTAGTCCACCTCGGTAGCTGTGCGGTCAGCGCGGTGGCTTGCTACCCGAAGGGCCCTGGTTTCGATCCCCGGTCATCCTGGAAATTTTCTTCGGGTAGGGACTTGGTATGGTGTTGCCCTTACGATCGTATCATGATAACTGACATTCATTGTTGAGATGGCTGTATGGGCACGTCCTGAAAGCCAATAAATTAAAAACAAAACAAAAAAGCAGATCTCCAGCAGTTGGTTTCCGTTACACCACTTGATATCACGCCGGTTACTTACTTATTAAAGGAAACAGCCGATCCTTCCTTCGTCCCTCCCCCTCCATTTGAACTAGAGTTGCGTCTATAACGACCTCGTCGTCGACGCGACGTTACACCACAATCGTCCGTCCTTCCTCCCTTCCTTCCAGCCTTACACATAACTTTAACCCACCCTTTGCCATCTCGCGTTACATTGCCAGTCCTGATGTTCGAAGCTCTGTAAGACTGTCATTACCGCAGTGCTGGAGCATTATATGGCCCATTCGATGCGAAGTGCCTGCTGCGCTTCTGTGAGAGAGTGGAGCGTCCGCCAACAACACTCTGTTCTTGCCTTTTCTCTCCGCGGGTCGCGAGGTAACAATAAAGTCTTCAGGATACCACGAGAACTGTACAGTCCCCTCCATTCCAGTACTTGGTGATTAAATATGTAACTAACACTAACAGTTTATGTTGTCCTGGACCGCGAGTTCTCATCAGAGACAAAGGAAAATTTATGAGTGTCCCAGGAAGTGTGATAAGACCGCTCTTGTTTTCCGTGTATGTAAGCTATCTGTCAGATGGAGTCCAATCCGGGCCTATTTGCTGATGACGTGGAAGTAATGGAAAAGTGTCGTTACGGAGTGAGTGTAGGGAGGTTCGCGATGAGTTAGAATTTTTGTTCGGTGTAATGGATGGTAGCTTGCTGTAAACGTGGATAAATGTAGGTTAATATGGACTGGTGAAACAGAATTTCCTGTAATGTTCGAATATGCAATCACGTCGATTAAATTACTGGGCGTAATTTTGCGAGATTAAATAACTCGGTGTAATTTTTCGAAAAGACACGAAATGAAAGGAGCACTTGAAATCAGTTGTAGAGAAGATGAATTGCCAGCTACGGTTTTTTGGGAGACTTCTAGGAATGTGTAGTGCACATATTAAGGAGATCGCATTCCTGAGTACCGCTCGTATGTTATGGAATTCCAAGTAGACTGGGTTGATATAAGACTTCGAACCAATTCGGGAGCGGTGGGTTCGGTTAATATTAGAGTGTTACGCAAATGCTCTGTGAGCTTAGATGGTACTCCTTGGAGAGAAACAGAGCATCTTTTTTGCGAAACGGAGTTGAGTAAGTTTAGAGAGGCAGCATTGGCGTAAGAATACACAACGATTCTGGTGTTTCCAACGTTCATCTCACGTAAGGCCCATAGGGATAAAATAAGAGAGCTTAGGGCTCGGAGATTGACTTTTCTCCCCCTCCATTTGCAGGTGGAATGGGCAAGGCAAAGACTAGTAGTTGTACAAAGTACCCTCCACCATGCAATGTCAAGTGGCTTCGGAGTATCCTTCAAGATGTAGATACATTGTCTGATCAAATGTGTCTGGCCACATATTAGAGGACATTGATCTGGGGTGTCCACCCTTCGCCTATATGACGGCTTGTACTCTGCTAGGAACACGTCACTGAGGTGTCTGAATGCCTGTGAAGAAATTGCAGACAATACTTCCAAAGTTCCAAAAGAGCCGACACCAGACGCTGGGGTCTGGAGCGAAGACGACGTTCTAATTGATGTCAAAGCCATTCCATTGGGCTACATGTCGTATCTAGGAATCCTGCATATCCGGTTCACTGGGCAAACAATCAAACAACTCGTATTAATGAGTTTTATTACAACAAGACAAGTAAAATTACCTAACTTTGATCTGAGAATTCCTGTAGTCCTTTATACATGATCATCCACAGGTGGAATGACACAGATGTGTCGCAAGCAAAGGGCGACATACAAAACAATAGTCTTCTTCAGAATAGACAATCACAAGTAATACCTCTGGTCCTAGTGACCGCGACTAACGAAAGTCTGTTAACTGAGCTGCAGTGACTGCTGATCTCTAACTGTGCTGCGTAGAGATAGCCAATGATAGAAGCTACGATCCGTGGGCTAACGAAAGTGGCTAACGTTGAAGCTGCTACCGAAGTCGTTTTGTGACCAGTCTGGTGCGGCTCTTATGTCGTCTTCATGTAGGGGCCACTGCTGTCGCGTTGTCGTCCTGGAGGGAGGTCGGTCAGTGTGCGACTGGCTGACCTCTTCTGACAATGTTGTCTCCTCTGTTGTTCCCGACTGGCGTGCCGGCGCTGACTTTACGCCGTAATACTACAATGCTGTTACGTGTTCATATCCTTTCGCATTTAACGCTTTCTTAGTCGCAATAACGAGACCACACCGTAACCACGAAAACACCCCTATACCGTAACACCACCACCTTCAGACTTCACTGTTGGCGCTACACAAGATGGAAAGTAACGTTCTCCAGGCATTCCCAAACCCAAACCTACCGGCCGTGGTGGCCGAGCGGTTCTAGGCGCTTCAGTCTCGAACCGCGCGACCGCTACGGTCGTAGGTTCGAATCCTGTCTAGGGCATGGAGTTGAGTGATGTCCGTACGTTAGTTAGGTTTAAGTAGTTCTAAGTTCTAAAGGACTGATGACCTCAGATATTAAGTCCCATAGTGCTCAGAGCCATTTGAACCATTTTTGAAACCCAAACCCTTCCATCGGATTTCCGCAGGATGTAGCGTGATTCATCACTCTAAACTATTTAGTCCCAGTCATCCATTGCCCAGTGACTTCGCTCTTTACATCACCTAAAGCTTCGATTAGCACTAAATAAAGAAATATGCGGCTTACGAGGAGCTGCTCGACCACTATAACCCGTTCATTTTTGCTCCCTACGCACAGTAATTGTGGTAGCTGGGCTGCTGATAGCGCTTCGAAACTTTCGAGGGGTCCCTTCCGCTGATTTCATGCGATTTTTACGACCACACTCCGCAACGCCCTACTGCCCCGTGCGTCAGTACAGAAGGCTGCGTGGTCTCAGCTTAGCTGCGGTTATTCCTTCCCGTTTCCACTTCACAGTGATGTCAGCAACAGAGGAGGAGGAGGAGGAGATTAGTGTTTAACGTCCCATCGACAACGAGGTCATTTGAGACGGAGCACAAGCCCGGGTTAGGGAAGGATGGGGAAGGAAATCGGCCGTGCCCTTTCAAAGGAACCATCCCGGCATTTGCCTGAAGTCATATAGGGAAATCACGGAAAACCTAAATCAGGATAGCCGGACGCGGGATTGAACCGTCGTCCTTCCGAATGCGAGTCCAGTGTGCTAACCACTGCGCCACCTCGCTCGGTGTCAGCAACAGACTACTTGGGTAGCTTTAGGAGAGATGAAACGTCCCTGATATATTTGTAATTCAGGAGACATCCACTGACTAACCCACGTTCGAAATCACTTATCTCTCTTCGCCGGCCAATTCTGCTGTGGCTGCTTTTCTGATGACAATACGCTGCTCCCCTCGTCCTTTTATGCTGGCGGGTTCGCGCTCCTGACATATAGTGATGAATTCCGCGTTATATAGGGTTGTTGAGATACTTATAATCAGGCTATGTACTTGACTTTACTGATCACTGGAGGGCTAAGGGGCGGGGGGGGGGGGGAGGGGGGAGGGCCGGCGGGGGCCGCCCGCCCCCTACCTCTGGTCCTGGAGGGCCTTCAAATCTCCAGTGCCCGAGATTTGGAAGTCCCCCACGACCAGAACATTTTAATCAAATCCCAAACAAAGCCAATATACATTCAGATAATTAAGGTAGTTTGGAGTTAGAGGACATACACTCTAAGACAAAAATCGGGGCCTAGAACCTCACTGACTGGAGTAGAATTGTCTTCTGTGATGAGTCCCTCTTCAAACTGAGCCTCGTTGACGAGCGACAGCAGTGGGATGCCAGCCCGACTGTCACCCGCCATAAGGCCCGACAACCTGAGAGTGCTAGTCTGGGACGCCTTTTCATTTATAACAGGACCCCTTTGGTTCTTATCTGCGGCACCCTTACAGCACAGCCGTACGTCGACAATATTGTATGCCCCGTTTTGTTGCCTTTCATGACAAGCATCCTGGACTGACATTTCATCAAGATAATGATCGCTCGCACACGGCAAGAGTTTCTACTGCGTGCTTGCCAAACCCCACCTTGGCCAGTAAAATCGCCGGATCTCTCCCCAAATTGAGGACATTTGGAGCATTATGGGCAGGACCCTCCAACCAGCGCTCTTTCTCTTGAATAAATCATTCAATTTTTCCGAAATTGGAATCATTTGTTTGTCTGTCCATCTATGTCACTTCTATTGCTTTGCTCCCATTTTGATAATTACTTCAGGGTGCGTAATTTTTAATTCTGAAAGAGTATGTGCATCTACTTACATATATCAGGCCACGGAAATTATTTTTGGGTGTGTTCAGAATACTTGACATTTTTTGTAAAATATTGCACGGATTTTAAAAACTGTACAACGATAAACAGTATTCGGCAAGCTGCAATTATTCTACGTGAAACGTTTTTTGATATCTGTGGCATCAACATGTGTACTATGCCGCGCGGAGCAGCCGCGCGGTCTCGGGTGTCATGTCACGGACTGCGCGGCCCCTTCCGCCGGCGGTTCGAGCCCTCCCTGGGGCATGGGTGTGTGTGTTGTTTTTAGCATAAGTTAGTTTAAGTAGTGTGTAAGTAGGGACCCATGACCTAAGCTGTTTGGTCCCTTAGAAACTCACACACATCTGAACAGTTTCAACGTGTACTACCAGTATAGTTTAAAACTACGTGCAGAAGTTAATGATGAGACCAAGAACTGGAGATACCTTTTACATCGACTTTTAGATATTACACTATTTTGTGCCCTGCAAAACCGTGCTTTCTGCGGTCAGCGGAAAACAGGAAATTCCTTATAAATTGTGCAGTAGATGGTGAAAGATTACCCAATACTGAAAGAGCATTATTTGAAACTTGAAGAGTTCGGTGGTAGGTAAAAGAAAGTACTTTCTTATTTGTCAAAAGGAACACAACACGAATTTATTTTTATTTTGAGTGAAAAAGTCAAGGAAGAAGTATTAAAAAGGCTAAATAGTGTGGAATAATTTTGACAGCACTGCCGATGAAAGCAGAACTGACCAAATGAGTCCTCTAATTAGATACGTTCGTATGTACTGCCCAGTCACCTTAATGTAACCCCCTGGCAAAAGCCTGAATAATTATCTTTTCAATCGCAGACTGCTGTGAGACGTGCAGGGAGAGAGTGAATAAAGGGATGTGTAATAAGCCATAGCGACTCCAGTGCTGCGGCCGCCTGCGCTTGGTTTCACGGAGGGTAGTAAGAGTAATCCATCGAACTACAGACCTATATCATTGACGTCGGTTTGCAGTAGGGTTTTGGAGCATATACTATATTCAAACATTATGAATCACCTCGAAGGGAACGATCTATTGATACGCAATCAGCATGGTTTCAGAAAACATCGTTCTTGTGCAATGCAGCTAGCTCTTTATTCGCATGAAGTGATGGCCGCTATCGACAGGGGATCTCAAGTTGATTCCGTATTTCTAGATTTCCGGAAAGCTTTTGACACCGTTCCTCACAAGCGACTTCTAATCAACCTGCGGGCCTATGGGCTATCGTCTCAGTTGTGCGACTGGATTCGTGATTTCCTGTCAGGAAGGTCGCAGTTCGTAGTAATAGACGGCAAATCATCGAGTAAAACTGAAGTGAAGTGGTATCAGGTGTTCCCCAGGGACGCGTCCTGGGACCTCTGCTGTTCCTGATCTATATAAATGACCTGGGTGACAATCTGAGCAGTTCTCTTAGGTTGTTCGCAGATGATGCTGTAATTTACCTTCTAGTAAGGTCATCCGAAGAATGTTACCGAACAATTAGTTTAATAAGCCACAGCTGCAAAATACTAACACGAATTCTTTACAGACGAATGGAAAAACTAGTAGAAGCCGACCTCGGGGAAGATCAGTTTGGATTCCGTAGAAACACTGGAACACGTGAGGCAATACTGACCTTACGCCTTATCTTAGAAGAAAGATTAAGGAAAGGCAAACCTACGTTTCTAGCATTTGTAGACTTAGAGAAAGCTTTTGACAATGTTGACTGGAATACTCTCTTTCAAATTCTGAAGGTGGCAGGGGCAAAATACAGGGAGCGGCAGGCTATTTACAATTTGTACAGAAACCAGATGGCAGTTATAAGAGTCGAGGGACATGAAAGGGAAGCAGTGGTTGGGAAGGGAGTGAGACAGGGTTGTAGCCTATCCCCGATGTTATTAAATCTGTATATTGAGCAAGCAGTAAAGGAAACAAAAGAAAAATTCGGAGTAGGTATTAAAATCCATGGAGAAGAAATAAAAACTTTGAGGTTCGCCGATGACATTGTAATTCTGTCAGAGACAGCAAAGGACCTGGAAGAGCAGTTGAATGGAATGGACAGTGTCTTGAAAGGAGGATATAAGATGAACATCAACAAAAGCAAAACGAGGATAATGGAATGTAGTCGAATTAAGTCGGGTGATGCTGAGGAAATTAGATTAGGAAATGAGACACTTGAAGTAGTAAAGGAGTTTTGCTATTTGGGGAGCAAAATAACTGATGATGGTCGAAGTAGAGAGGATATAAAATGTAGACTGGCAATGGCAAGGAAAGCGTTTCTGAAGAAGAGAAATTTGTTAACATCGAGTATAGATTTAAGTGTCAGGAAGTCATTTCTGAAAGTATTTGTATGGAGTGTAGCCATGTATGGAAGTGAAACATGGATGATAAATAGTTTGGACAAGAAGAGAATAGAAGCTTTCGAAATGTGGTGCTACAGAAGAATGCTGAAGATTATATGGGTAGACCACATAACTAATGAGGAAGTATTGAATAGGATTGGGGAGAAGAGAAGTTTGTGGCACAACTTGACCAGAAGAAGGGATCGGTTGGTAGGACATGTTCTGAGGCATCAAGGGATCACCAATTTAGTATTGGAGGGCAGCGTGGAGGGTAAAAATCGTAGAGGGAGACCAAGAGATGAATACACTAAGCAGATTCAGAAGGATGTAGGTTGCAGTAGGTACTGGGAGATGAAGAGGCTTGCACAGGATAGAGTAGCATGGAGAGCTGCATCAAACCAGCTCAGGACTGAAGACCACAACAACAACAACAACAACAACAACAAGGTTATCCGAAGACCAGTATCAGTTGCAAAGCGATTTAGAAAAGATTGCTGTATGGTGTGGCATGTGGCAGTTGACGCTAAATAACGAAAAGTGTGAGGTGATCCACATGTGTTCCAAAAGAAATCCGTTGGAATTCGATTACTCTATGAATAGTACAATTCTCAAGGCTGTCAATTCAACTAAGTACCTGGGTGTTAAAATTACGAACAACTTCAGTTGGAAAGACCACATAGACAATATTGTGGGGAAGGCGAGCCAAAGGTTGCGTTTCATTGGCAGGACACTTAGAAGATGCAACGAGTCTACTAAATAGATGGCTTGCACTACACTCGTTCGTCCTCTGTTAGAATATTGCTGCGCGGTGTGGGATCCTTACCAGGTGGGATTGACGGAGGACATCGAAAGGGTGCAAAAAGGGCAGCTCGTTTAGTATTATCACGTAATAGGGGAGAGAGAGTGGCAGATATGATACGCGAGTTGGGATGGAAGTCATTACAGCAAAGACGGTTTTCGTCACGGCGAGATCTATTTACGAAATTTCAGTCACCAACTTTCTCTTCCGAATGCGAAAATATTTTTTTGAGCCCAACCAGAATGATCATCAAAATAAAATAAGAGAAATCAGAGCTCGAACAGAAAGGTTTGGGTATTCGTTTTTACCGCTCGCTGTTCGGGAGTGGATGGTAGAGAGAGAGTATGATTGTGGTTCGATGAACCCTCTGCCAAGCACTTAAATGCGAATTGCAGAGTAATCATGTAGATGTAGATGTAGATCCGTGGGGCGAACAGCCCGACCGAGGTGGTCCCACAGACTCTCTACTGCGTTTCAACCCGGGGAGTCTGGAGTCCAGGGAGTGCGGTAAACTCATCCTTGTGCTCTTCAAACCACGCACGTACACTGCGATCTGCGAGACACGTTGCATTGTCCTGCTTGTAGACGCCGTCGTGCTGAAGAAAAACAAATTACTTGTAGGGGTGGACATGGTCCCCAAGGGTAGATAAATACTTGTGTTGATCCACTGTGCCTTCTACAATGACGAGATCACCCAGCGAGTGGCACGAAAACACTCCCTAGACCATAACTCTTGTAAGTAGGCTGTCTAGGTTTTTATATTGGTAAAGCCAAGTAGCGCTCTGTACGAAAATCACTGGCTGTGCTGTGTGCAGTCTGTGGCTGGGTGGCATTGTTGTAATATTCGCTATTGTAGTGTTGGGCTGTTGGCTGTTAACAGCGCGTAGCGTTGCGCAGTGGGAGGTGAGCCGCCAGCAGTGGTGGATGTGGGGAAGTGTGATCGCGAATTTTTGAGAGCGGGTGATCTGGATGTGTGTCCATCAGAAACAGTACATTTGTAAGAATGGATGTCATGAACTGCTATATATATTATGACTTTTGAACAATATTAAGGTTTTGAAATTATTGGAGGAAGCTACGACGATTCTGAGAATTGACTGAGATATTATGATATTATTACGACAGCGATATGTATTACGCTGTTGAGGTATGTTTATGATCAATAAGATGATGCTACCGTGTATGAGGAATTTGATTATGCTACGTATTTCTTATGATGATATATTGAAGAAGTGTTGACGAATATGTATATGTATAATAAGGTAAGGAATAATGAGTAGTGGTTAGGGACTCTGATTTGTGGAGAAGGATGTTGGAAACCAAGAATCGTACTTTAGAATTACGAAATGTGTGTATATGTGTGAATTTATCACAATGCCACCGAAAATATTTTGGACACTGTTGTATTTATAGGAATTTGTTCCTACACATTTGAAACGCAAATTCTCGACCTGTGAAATTTTTTATATGAGGCTGTCACTGTAGCGCAAACTGCTGTCATAAATATTTCGGTAGGAAAGTTAAGTGACCTTCACGTAATGCGTGGTGGGCACCCAGCTGCGTGATAGTTGCCTGGGAAAAAGCCATTAGTGTGTGCCTTTCAGAGGCAAAGGTGAAAAAAAAGGAGGCCATTAACCTCGCTATTGACGTTCCTTTGTAGAAGGCATTGCAAATACGACACACTCATTACTTGGAAACATATTGTACTTTGTGCTACTTACTGAAATGCTTATGAACTGGTGGATAATATTCTAACATCTGCACACCTGATTATGACAAGTGTCTTTCTACGAGAGTTGAGAGAATTTCTACTAACTTATGAAATGCCACATGACTATTGAATGATATTTTATGTTTCGCTTTAGATAGTTGCTTATTTCTTTTGACATCTGGTTTCCAGCTGTGTTGCAGCATTGGCTTTATAAAATAAAATAAAATGCATTTGCTAATGTGAACACCTTCTGCCAACAGATCTATTAAATAATAATTTTATGATCCATATTCTTCGAAAAAGGAGCACTTGGAATGGAAAGAACAATAAGAAGGGATTAATAACAGTAACTGCATACGTAATTTTCTTTTCAACTACTTGGTAATTTTTTTGGTAGAGTAAGTTATCGTGATGCATCACTCTAGTGTTAAGATGTGACATAGGTATTAAACATGGCCATTTTTACTGCAATATTTTTCTGCTTGAGCTTTGTCATGTTTAGATATAAGTTATTGCATTTGCTGCTGCTGTTTGCCAGGCATAGTGCTACTATATTTCGCTTTGTATTACTCTGTTAAGCCAGTTTTACTAATGATTTATTTTTCTTGTTGCTGCACATTGGCTCATATTAGTTGTAATGTTGCATTTGATTGGTAATTTAGATTTACTGTAGCTTGCTTTGCCAGTTTGCATTTTTTTCATTGCTGTTTGTATTAATTGTTTTGTGCTGCTGCATTGCCTTGTCCTTTAGTTTAGCATCTGAGCTCAATAGATTTAAGTTAGCTTAAGAGGGGATAGACTATATAAGAGAATGAGTTGCGATGCATTGGAAGAAATACATTGAGAAGTTATACGAAAAACGTACAGAAAGCAGGTATAGATAGGACTTTTTGGAAATAATGAAGAACGAAGGGAGATCTCCGAGAAGTAAAGGAAGTTTTGTTTGCAAAATACTGCAGTAAAACAAACCCTGTCCTTTCCTTGTGTTATCCCACTATGTGTTTGTGTACCCTAGGGTATTTGTGTTCTTCCTGTCTTTATGTGTTTATCTGATGAGAGTTACATTGTAGAATTTTTCTGATAATATGTTATTTACTTTGTAAAGATGTTTATTTATTCTGTTTTGTTTTAATGCTCATGTGTGAAGTTGATGTTTCAAAAGTTATTCTGATCTTTTATGTATTTACTTATGTCATAATTCCTGTAACACTGATGTATATGTTTATTTCTATTCTTTTGTAAAGCCCCTATTACTACAAATGTTATCTGTATTGTTATGTTCTTTAATGATGTATTTTGTACCTTTGTTATTGTATTCTTATGTTATAAAATTGTAATTGACACCAGTTCATCAAATTAAGTAACTTGTAAGTTACATTTCACTGCACATGTTTCTGTTGGTCATAGTATATGGACAATATGTGAGAAGTAGGGACTGATAGTGTTTGCACGTGTGTTAATAATTTAGGAAGGGACTGGTTAACAGCATTGCTGGTTCTAAGGACAATTAAAAAAAAAAAACTTTGTGAGTGCACAAGTGGTGGTTTATCGTCTTGCTATATTCTCCGCAAGACTCTTCGATGGTGATTGTGCACCTGCACAGATGGCTGCTGGTCGTCTCTACATGGACTACAGTGGGTCTGCATCTTTGATGACCCACCAATACCATTATTTCTACAAGGACTGCAGTGGGTCTGCACCTCTGGTGGCCCACCAATACCATAATCTCTACCAGGACTACAGTGCGTCTGCTCTGTGATGACCTACCTACCAGTATTCTTCAAAACTTCGAATGACCCTGCTGTGGGTTTGCTCTGTTGTGACCCATTACCTGTCTGCATGTCAAGAGTCAGCACTGTCTTTCCGTTGGAAGGACAACACTACTTCTTCAAGACTGCATGGAAATCCACTACTTCCGTCTGCATTTTCTTTTACTGCTCAAACATTGAGAAAAACACTGCTATTTTACTGTGATGAACGATCAGGACTGTCTTTATGGACTGTGAGAAAATTTTAGCTTTTGACCAACATTGTATCAATAAGTGTGTACATTTGATATCTTTGTTATTGTAATTATGAAAAATTTCTTCAAATCTGTATTGGCCACTGCCCAAAACAATTTGTAAAATTTTTTGTGGGGAGCATGGGGGCTATGTAAGTAGGCTGTCTAGGTTTTTATATTGGTAACGCCACGTAGCGCTCTGTATGAAAATCACTGACTGTGCTGTGTGCAGTCTGTGGCTGGGTGGCATTGTTGTAATATTCGCTATTGTAGTGTTGGGCTGTTGGCTGTTAACAGCGCATAGCGTTGCGCAGTGGGAGGTGAGCCGCCAGCAGTGGTGGATGTGGGGAAGTGAGATCGCGAATTTTTGAGTGCGGATGATCTGGACGTGTGTCCATCAGAAACAGTACATTTGTAAGAATGGATGTCATGAACTGCTATATATATTATGACTTTTGAACAATATTAAGGTAAAACATTGTTTGTTCTCTATCAAAATCTTTCATTTGCTAACTATACCTATCAGTAGTTAGTGCCTTCAGTAGTTTGAATCTTTTATTTAGCTGGCAGTAGTGGCGCTCGCTGTATTGCAGTAGTTCGAGTAACGAAGATTTTTGTGAGGTAAGTGATTTGTGAAAGGTATAGGTTAATGTTAGTCAGGGCCATTCTTTTGTAGGGATTTTTGAAAGTCAGATTGCGTTGCGCCAAAAAATATTGTGTGTAATTTTAAGCACAATCATGTATAATTGTTCTAAGGGGACGTTTCACTCTCCCTCCTCCGGCCTGGACCCTTCCGACGATTGTTGCAGGGTGTTCGCTTTTAGACATTGCACGCATCCGATGGAGCAAAACACGTAATTCATCTGAAAAGGCCACCTGTGGCAACTCAGTGGACGTCCAGTTGCGGCATTGGCGTGCAAATTCCGGCCTTCGTCGCCAATGAACAGCAGTCGGCAAGGGTGCAAGAATCAGGCGCCTGCTGCGAAGGTCCATACACCGCAACGGTCGCTGAACGGTCGTTGATGAGACGCTGTCGGTAGCCCCTTGGTTATCTGGGCGCTCAGTTGCCCAACAGTTGCATGTCTCTTCATCCGTACACATCTCCGCAGCCGTCGCTCACCCCTGTCATCTGAGGCCAGTGGAGCATCACGGTTGCCTCAGCGCCAGTTTCGGATAACGCCATTTTGCCGTGCATTGTATACTTAAACAACGGCGGAATGCAAACAGTTTACAACTTAGCCGTTTCGGAAATGCTTCCATCTTTGTCCGGAAAACCCTTTTGCATCTCAGACAAATCGCTTCATTTTCGCATTACGACATTATGGGACTTAACATCTGTGGTCATCAGTCCCCTAGAACTTAGAGCTACTTAAACCTAACTAACCTAAGGACATCACACACATCCATGCCCGAGGCAGGATTCGAACCTGCGACCGTAGCGGTTGCGCGGTTCCAGACTGTAGCGCCTAGAACCGCTCGGCCATTCCGGCCGGCTAACAGCTTCAGCTGTAGCTTCAAGGACAGCACTCCATTTCCGAGAGTATCTTCTCTGCATGATTTGTTGGGTGACGTGCTCTATAGCCTGCTTCGCAATTGCATTCAGGTCTGTCGACGATGTCCCATCTATATAGGGTCACTTCGCTTCTGGCGTGACCTCTTCTGTTCCTGTGTAGGCGGCATCAAATCTACATGAGTAGTTCGGACACTAGAGCTGGTATACTATGGTCTACATAACTGGAGACCATTGTTAGAATTCCACCTCTTTTTCCATCCTTCCTACATCTACATCTACATTTATACTGCGCAAGCCACCCAACGGTGTGTGGCGGAGGGCAGTTTACGTCCAAGACAAAGGGTTGATGCTGTAACGGGACTCATCATCTCACACAAGCATGGAAAATGTAGAGCGAGAGCGTGTAGTGTTACCCAGTATGGTGAAGATCGGAAGTACTCTTGGAAGTGTGTGTGTGTGGAACTCGTTCCATTCTTTAACCGTGGCTTCTTGTCTGGGGTCTGGCAGAACGATGTCTCGAAGGGCATGGAGCCAAGACGTCGGTATAGGTTTCATTGTTTCTGTTATAAGGCACATTCTCTCATTTAGATGTCATCTGTTTTGTTGGAGTGCAACACACTGGTTCCCAATACTTTGCATGTGGTCGCACTGTGCGGCGCTGTGGAGGGTGTCTTCTTGCGCTCCCCAGGCTGTTCGCGGTTATTTCCTTGTTATGCTACATCTAGTCTTTACCTTTTGTCCAGCTGGCTGCAAGTGTCTCTTGTACACCAGGAAACGGTTAAGAGTGATGTCAGTGAAATTTGGATTACTGCTGAGGTTTATTTGTTTGTTACAAAATGAAACATTCCACTTCGTGTCTGCCAGTGGGTTGTGCAATGCGCAACTTCCTGTTTTGCCTGGTTTTGGGCACAATCGTAACGTATTAAAATATTCATTCATCTATTCCAAGTCAGGTGCCGTGTTGCGCTCCCCTTCAGTATGTAGCGTGAGGTGTTTGTGTTTCGTGCTGAGAAGAGAAGCGGCAGTTTTTTTTGTTGCTCTTGAGAACCAACACTCCTGCAAATCAGATGTCTTAGAGAACCGTCACTGTCGCAGCGCAAGAGTGCTGTCGACCTTAGCTACAGCACTCGGCTACTAACAGCATCTCCGGACGGGTTACGTGGCTAAAATGCGTCACCGGAGCAGAGAGTGCACGCGAGCTGTGTAATGGGGCAAAGGGCCGGCTAAACCAGTGTTTGATCAATACAGCATTCTGCTTGGGGTTCCAGGGCGGTACCTGGTAGTGCTCCGGAGGCTCCAAAAGCGAAGCTCCCGGGAGGTCGACGCACAGCGACTGCCAACCACCAGCAGCCACTATCGCAGAGAGACGATCTAGGTTCTGCGCCATTCGACGACCACAGTTACTTTTCTTCGTGTGTACTCCTGTTTGCTACTCTCCCTGACTGATACTTCAGAGACTTTCCGTAAGTACGCAGCTAGCCTTCCCGTAAGCGATTTATACATTAGATGCCTTATAATATTTTATTACTT
The DNA here is from genome assembly GCF_023864345.2 of Schistocerca serialis cubense. Lineage (NCBI taxonomy): Eukaryota > Metazoa > Arthropoda > Insecta > Orthoptera > Acrididae > Schistocerca > Schistocerca serialis. Next base: position 567,906,537 of record NC_064638.1, read on the forward strand.
CAGACAACTGAAACTGCGCCTTGCATCTATGCAACAAGCCGATAATGTTATTAGACTGCGTGGCCAAACAAAAACAATAAAAAAATAACCCAACTTCGCGTTGAGGGCAGCTTAACCCTCATAATTTTCAAGGCGATCTGGCTCATATTCAGATGTAAATGATTCCTTGTAAGATTATCTTAAATTTTGCTGCATAGCACACTTTATTTGGCATTGATACGAGGCGTGTTTTTTTAAGTAAGTACCGTTTTGAAATTAAAAAAAGACGTGCTAAGATATCTCAATAATTTTATTTTTACATGACAGCCTGTACCTTAATCTACTTTTCTACATAATTTCCGTCAATATTGAGGCACTTGTCATATCTTTGTACCAGTTTTTGATTACCCTCCTCATAGAAGTCTGCCGCCTAACTTGTTAACCACTGCATCACCACTTTCAAGACTTCGTCATCGTCTTGAAGACGTTGACCGCCCAGGTGTTTCTTCAAGTGCAGGAACAGATGGTAGTCACTGGGCGCAAGATCGGGGCTCTACGGAGGATGATTTCGAGTTTCCCATCGAAAAGATGTGATGAAATCTTTGGTCTCATTCGCCACATGCCGACGTGCATTGTCTTGCAGCAAAACGATGACCTTTCTCAACTTCCATGAACAGTTGCTTTGATTCTGGCGTGACGTAGGCCACCCATGTTTCATCGCCAGTAACAATTTGGCTTAAGAAATCATCACCGTCGTTGTGGTACCGCTAAAGGTAAGTCAATGCACTGTCTAAACGTTTGGTTTTGTGGACATCCGTCAACATTTTCGGTACCCAACGTGCGCACAATTTTCTGTAATTCAAGTGCTCGGTCACAATGCCGTACAAAGCACTACGAGAAACATTAGGAAAGTCATCCCGCAAGGAGTAAATCGTGAAACGTCTGTTTTCTCTCACCTTATTGTCCACTTCCTGCACCAAACTTTCATTACGACTGAAGGACGCCCACTCAGTTGTTCATCATGCACATTTGTGCGGCCATCTTTAAATGCTCTCACCCACTTTCTTACCATTCCATCACTCATAATCTTTTGTCCCTAAACTGCACAGATCTCACGATGAATATCGATCGCTTTTAGGCCTTTAGCACTAAGAAGTCTTATAACAGCCCGTACTTCACAGTCGGCGGAACTCAGATTATCGTAGGCATCTTAAACAGTACACAACGTGAACAAGGAAGAACCAGACTGTAATGGCGTCAGTACGTAGATTAAGGTACAGGCTTTCATGTAAAAATAAAATTATTGAGATATCTTAGCACGTCTTTTTTTTAATTTCATAACGGTACTTACTTAAAAAACACGCCTCGTATCCTGTATCATTCCACAATGGGTAGAGATATGAATTTTATCTTCCAAGAAAGGATTTCCATCTGATAATGAGTAAGATAGGCAAAAAACGCATCAACGAATGTGAAAAAAATAAATAAAGAAACAGTACTGATTGACTGCTGTGTTATAGGATTTTCTGGCCTTATGTAAACGGACAGTTAATTTCTCTGCTTAAATATCAGATCAATTATTAACTTTATCTACTACCTGGGACTGAGCTGACTAAACAGAAAGTAACGTAAGTGCCCGTTCCTAGAAATTCATAGCTGTAGTGAAAGTACGATTTGGGATAACATGGAAGCATTGCAGGTATGAGAATTATGCCATAGAAGTAGATGTTACATGTCACCAAATTTCGTTTGAGAAAACTGTAAAGTAAGTGTCCAGTTGATGGTTTCCTAAATATTAAGCAGTTCCTTTCTAACGCCGCACAAAAAATTACAGTTGTGACTCCAACTAGTGAATTTCATTTTGCAATTGCAAGACACGTTTTGCATTAAACTCCGTGCTCATCGAATTCAGATAAAACTAGTGAAACATTAATACTAATCATTTATGTACGATTTCGTGCTCAGCATATCATATTGTCTTCCAGCAGTCTCAGACTGCTTTTCAGAATCGTACGTATGCGCATGCGCTTGTCTCTTAACAGCATCACCAAGTGAGGTTTACGAAGTAACTAACAAGTAAGGTACTGGATTCATATTCTTGACCTCAAATCCCGCTTCAGTTAGCGTGCTTTAGGTTCTCCATATTTTCCCTGTATCAGCTGAGGTTTCAGAGCCCTTGTTCCTTTGCGACGAACTTTTCTTGGTAATTTATTTTTCTGTTCCCACAATAAGATTTTCACTTTGCAGAGGAGTGTGCGTTGATACGAAACTGCTTGGCAGATTGAAACTGTGAACCAGACCTAGACACGAACTCAGGACCTTTGCCTTTCGCGGGCAACTGCTTTACCGACTTTTTTTATCCCATTTTGTTCGTTGCATTTGTTCGGGGCGGACGTCAACTGACACCCCTTGATGTTCATTGTTCATCCATTCACTGAGTTTGTTTATTACAGAAGACAGCTAACCTTCTGACAGAACACGCTGGGCTACCGTGCCGGCAACTGAGCAAGCTACGGACGACTCTGGCCAATCCTCACAGTCTTACTTTCTGTTAGCATTTAAAATAGATTCAACATGGTTCATGTTTACGCTGCATTCGAAAGCCGATCCCTGCACAGTAAATAACCAACTCCAAACGCAAACTGCCGTTTATGGAAATGATTAAAATCAGGTAGTAACGTCTAGCATCGTGGTCACTTGAGTAGAATACAAATGAAGCGCTGAGATCCATAAGGTCGTAAAGCACGAAAGCACACTGTCGTCGAGCCCAAATTTAAGTGAATATCAGAGAAACCAGTGATAACAGATTTTCGTGAATTTTCATACATACAGTACGGATAAACCTGACTCAACATACGACGAACGCATTTCAGAATCATGGATGAATATTATAATCTCACAATCGACGATGATGTGCTGTAGACCCTTACGATTCTCAGTGTCTCAAATGGATTACTGTAGGACGAAGTTCAGGACTTAATATACTACAACTGATTCAGAAACTCTCAAAACAGGTTTTTCTGTTAGTATAACTACAACATATACTAACGTCCGATCTAATTTTACTGTAAAGTGAGTGACTTGGCATATCTGAGGAGTGTGCTATCATCTAGCGGGATTTATGCCGAGGCAATGGGAATAAGAGTAAGCGTGCCGCAGTGTGCTACCATCTGGTACCACTGACGTGAACTTGCTGTTGAGTGGTGAGGGAATGGTGCACGTTGACAAACAAATCCATTTGTACTTGGGCCGTGAGGTAATTACGTCACCCCAGTCGCGCACGCGCAAAAGCTCCTTAAACCTGTACAACTGAAGATCGATGCCAAGTTCTCGAAGTCTAGAGGAGTAGTAGTGCAATAGATTTAGGCGTCGGATCTTTCAGATTGCAGCATCTATGTTACGTTTAACAACATTCAAAGAAAAATAACCAAGAAATCCGCAAGGTGTCAAAATGGTTCAAATGGCTCTGAGCACTATGGGACTTAACTTCTGAGGTCATCAGTCCCCTAGAACTTAGAACTACTTAAACTTAACTAACCTAAGGACATCACATACATCCATGCCAGAGGCAGGATTCAAACCTGCGACCGTAGCGGTCGCGCGGTTCCAGACTGTAGCACCTAGAACCGCTCGGTCACAACGGCCGGCCGCAAGGTTTCCAAAGTTAAGGTGTTCACGTGATCTTGTGCTGCTACGCAGCAGCCGCCACTGGCTATGAGCACTTGTTCCTCTTCCCTACTGTGAAACACGTCTCTCATACTGAACAAGTGCTCATAGCGCCTGAGATATGCATTTTAGAGTTCATACTTCCAAGACGTTTTCGCTTTCAATGATAGTTTCTGTCATATCGCTCAATATTTACCATTCCTCCTGGGACACGCGGTTTGTGTTTTTCTATAATTTGCAAACTGTTTGATTTGCCAACATATTTCGGCACTGCACTTCACAGACAACATTCGGTGTAGTATCAAGGTGGCGATCCGATGGATGAACGATATCACTACTGCTGTGAAAAGATGACTAGAAGTTTGGAAGATGTGTGAACATCGCTAGTGTTCTGCGAACCTTGTGGTCGGCGATCCATAAAGAGGGACACGCCATGCTGACGTCAGAGGTGGCCTTTTAACGCCGCAACACACGCACAAGCCTCGGATCACGCACATGAATGAACAACGGCGTGGGAAGCTCACGCTTGACTTATTTCTACTCAGTAACAGCCTTTTTAGGAGAACGACATATTAAGTGCTGCTGTCAGATTTACCTAGGTTGAAAGCAAGTCCAAACTGTTCGATGATGTATGCAAATACTACACTCATGCTCATAAATTAAGGATAATTGCAGAGTGTGGTGCCACACATCGTGGCACTACACAAAACTGGCGCTAATAGCATAGGCACATAGGGTACACACACGACACAGATCTTTAAGTCCACGGTATTGGTGATAATTTGAGAAAACTGTCCCGAAACACCACTGTTTCCTGCGCATGTACCCCGACATCAATATGGGATATGATCACCATGTACATGTACACAGGCCGCGCAACGGGTTGGCATACTCTGGATCACGTGGTTGAGCAACTGTGGGATATAGCCTCCCATTCTTGCACCAGTGCCTGTCGGAGCTCCTGAAGTGTCGTAGGGGTTAGAAGACGTGCAGCGATACGTCGACCGAGATCATCCCAGACGTGCTCGATGGGGTTTACGTCTGGAGAACAGGCAGGCCACTCCATTCGCCTAATATCTTCTGTTTCAAGGTACTCCTCCACGACGGCAGCTCGGTGGGACCGTATCTTATCATCCATCAGGAGGAAGCTGGGACCCACTGCAACCCTGAAAATGCGGACATACTGGTGCAAAATGACGTCCCGATACACCATACCTGTTACAGTTGCTCTGTCAAAGACATGCAGGGGTGTACTTGCATCAATCATAATCCCACCCCACACCATCAACCCACGACCTCCATACAGGTCCCTTTCTAGGACATTAAGAGGTTGGTATCTGGTTTCTGGTTCACGCCAGATGAAAACACGGCGAGAATCACTGTTCAGACTATTCTTGGACTCGTCCGTGAACGTAACCTGGGACCATTGTTCCAGTAGCCATGTGCTGTATTCTTGACACCGGGCTCTCCTGTAACCAGGGGTCAGTGGAATGCACCTTACAGGTGTCCGGGCGAATAAGCGAATAAACCATGTCTGTTCAGTCGTCTGTAGACTGTGTGTCTGTACCAGCAGTACTCCGTGGCCGTCTGCGGGCACTGATGGTGAGGTATCGGTCTTCTTGTGGTGTTGCATACTGTGGAGGTCCCGTACTGTAGCTCCTGGACACGTTTCCTGTCTTCTGGAATCGTTGCCATGATCTTGAGGTCACACTGTGTGGCACATGGAGGGCCCATGCTACGACTTGCTGTGTTTGACCAGCCTCCAGTGCCCTAGTATTCTACCCCTCATAACGTCATCAATATGTGTTCTTTGAGACTTTTTCAACACACAGTCACCATTAACACGTCTGAAAATGTCTGCACATTTACTCGCTGCACCGTAAGTTCTCTGACATGCACCAACACACCTCTGCGTATGTGGGCTGCTGCCAGGTCCTCTGTGCGACGACCGCAGGTCAAATGCACCGCATGGTCATTCGCCGAGGTGATTTAAACCTGCGATCCACCCACCAGAGCATTGATTCACCATGTATCAGCATTATTCTTAATTTATGAGCGTGAGTGTACTTACTGGCTGGAAAACTGTATGAGCTCTATGGCAGTCTCTCTCCAGACTGACAACCGCGTAACTTTCCTCTCATCGTAAAGTCAAGCTCTACTGCCATCTGCACGACCCCCGCGCACCTCGCCGGTCAAGGCAACCGCTTAAGTATTCAATGAATGACGCGTCAATTCTCCTGGTGATCACCTCGTATATGACAGGTGACTCTCTCGGTAACGAAATGCAGTCTAGAAATATAAAAGTGGATATGTGTGTATGTTTCAGCATAATTCTGGAACACTTGGAGCAATTTCAACGAAATTTGGTACACATATCACACGCTCGCAAGAACAGACACAACTAAAAATGCAATACAAGAGAAAATTAGATTTAAAGAATTCTTTAAAACTTATACTGAAATAATATAAGCGTCCTTTGAGTTTCAAGTAAGTAATTTTGGTGGTAAATTGCATTATACCGGGTGATTTTTTTTCCGCCGTGTACAAACTCCAGGGATTGATCGATGAGAGGATATGAAACAAAAAAGATCTAATTAAATTATGTGAGGAAATGCATGGTTCCCATGCTAGATACCATTTATTCAGTAATACATAGTTACAGAGTCTGCGATCTAATACGCGCCGTACCATGTAGCAACGATTACAGTATGTGCCGAAAATGGTTTCCATGTGCCTCAACGCACGCGTGCAGGCGTCGCAGTTCACATCGGCCAGGCACCATCCAAACAGTGTCAAAGGCAACATGAATACGCTGCTCCAGTGCCTCCACATCTGGAGTGGGCTCTGGTCGTACGACACTTTTGAGGTGGCCCCATAACTAGAAATAGTACGGGTTGATATCCGGTGAACGAGGTGAACGAGCAGGCCGTGCAATCGGACCCCCTCGTTGGATCATCGACAAGGGAAGACAGGATTGAGATGCGTCCGGACGTTAACCGTCATGCAGCAGCAAAATAATCCTTCGAGTCATCAATGGCACTTCTTCCAGCAGGGAAGGCAAAGTCTCCATCAGGAAACGCCGATAGTTACGGCCTGTTAGGAGACTTGGAAGGAAGACTGGTCCCAAAATACGGTCGCCAATTATGCTGGGCCACACATTCCGGCTGCACCGATGGTGATGATTCGTTGTCACCATACCGTGGGGGTTCTGCATACTATCCCACAGGTGACTGTTACGAAAGCTGAAGATAGCACTCCGCGTAAAAGTTGCCTCATCTGTGAATAGGATGGATGACACAAATCCGGGAATCGTGGTTGCCTGGTGAAGAAACCGGTGACAAAACTGCTCCCGATGTGGAAATTCTGTAGCTATTAAGCCCTGCACACGCTGTAAGTGATAAGGGTAGTAAAAATTGTCATGGAGAATGGTCCGCTCGTTCGTCTGTGTTGCCCTGTGCGGGCGGGCCGACTGCCTGGTACTGACACGGCGGTCGTCTTCCACAGTGTTGATCACATTTTCCTCCAAGTCTCGTGTCTGAACATTTCGGGTAAGTCGTTCATGCTTTTCTTCTTCCAGAAAAGATCCTGTCTCAGACAAACGGCGAAACACTGTTGCAAACATTGAATGCTATGGTTATTGGTGGCGGGGATAGGTCTCCTGATACAAGCTTGCTGCGCGCCGCCTGTTGTCATTTGCCTTTCCGTGTGAACCACTGTGTACAACTCTGTATCACATCCACTACAAGGTGAGTCAGCAAGAGAAGTGAATCAGACACAACAACCTCTCTAGGAGGTAATCATGCGTACTGTAGCCGTGGCTGCATGATACAGCACGTATTAGACCGCAGTCTCTGTAACAAAGTAAGATTGAATAAATGGTCTCTAGCATGGAAACCATGCATTTCCGGACGTAAGTTCATTAGACCTTTTAGTTCCATATTCTCTCACAGATCAATGCGTAGAGTTTGTACACGGTGGAAACAATCACCATGTAGTCTATACGACAGTAATATGGACATGTAGTTCTGTACTCGTTATCAGGTAATTATTAATTAATTTTTTGAATTGTGTAACTTTTCTTGCTTTTCTAAAAACTTTTTTGTTTCCGTTATGACCTTTCTTTTAATGTTTTTGCCACTTTTCCATTACAAATAATATACTCCTTTTTTTATTTACTGTAATACAATACGACATTCTAACCTCCATCACGAAAAATTAGTACTTAAGGTAAAATAAAAAATTAAAAAGAGTTGAAATTATTGCTTTAGAAAAATACAGAATTTATGAAAATTAATACAATGTAGTAAGGAACAACAATTAGGTACATTCTAAGGAACACAATTTGCGAAAACATAGAATCATAAATGGGCTTATATAATGCAGAAAAGACGTGCAATACGAAGTTTCTTTATAGCAGAAATGTCCATTTTTTCCTTGTACGTGCAACGCACGAAATTTTGTAATATTTACAACAGCTGCAATCGTCAAAACAGTGTCTTTCCTTCAGACATATATGCATGTGCGAAGGACATTGTAATGTAAGATACAGACATTGTATAAACATTGACACTGTAATAACCAATGATATTAACAATTACATTCAACTTACCTTATACGTGAAAAGTGTCACAACTCAGAATGTGCCGCTCTTCGTAAATGACCGACGCTCACCTGCCCGCAGCAACGCTGAAGTGACATTGTCCTTCACGTGGCGCATGATAAAGGATCGACAACGGAGGTTACACATCTGCGCGCAAATGAACAAATTGCGAGGCAGAGATGTGGCCTTTTTCGTGTACGTTGGGGCGCTTCACACGTGTTTTTCCGCGACAAAAACTAAAAATAGCAGTTTTTTGACTTGCATCACTTTTTTCTGTCTGGGTGCGACGTGGTTAATCTGCAAAATTTACTATTGTATAAGACATTCTTGGCATTATTAAGGGGCCTGAGTTTGAAGGTAGCGACATGTAAAAATAATGAAAGACAAATTAAGTTAGAGTCGAATTCATAGTCCCGGGTTGCTGGGTTGGTTGGTGACGGCGCTCTTGGAATTTAACATCTTGGGATGGGGACAGTGTAAGATATCATTCTCGTAAGTTTTGGGTAACATAAACCCAATGTGGTACTCATAACTCATTACCTGCAATTTTGTTTGTAGGCCAGGGACAGCTCCGGCTCTCGTAAGGAAGGCAGACGGAGCTTCAAGGAAGAGAAGAAGGCTACATGCAAGCTTAGCTTGGAGCGCACTTAGAAATTCCAACCAAGTTTAGTACATATGCGACGCATTATGTAGGAAAAAATACTACGGGTAAAACAAACTAGTGCTGCTTTGGCTGGGGAAAAGGTGTAGATAGAGTGGAAGACGACTGACATTTGTAGCGAATACCAGTGTCGCTAGGATGTCTGGTGACAGTCTCAGTGACATTTCATTCGTGCAGATGAGAGTAGTGGTGAAAAAGAAATGGCATATAAAGATGATGGAAAAGACTTGCAAATACGTTTTTTGCTGGCTGTGTTCCTAGCTTTTATAAATTGTGGAAACGACATCATATAATACCTTACACTGTTCTTCCATTTATTCTTTACTGTACGATCCGTTTCAGCCAAAGATCATTATCCAGCACAAATTTATGTTAAAACCAAGAGTTACACGCATATATAAAAAAGCGTAATGTTAAAAATACAGGGTGCGTAAAAAAATGTATACACACTTTGAAGCGTCATAGAACATTTATTTCCCGTTCTACAATGTTACATTTCTGCAAATGGAAAGTTTAAAGTCCAATTGGAAAAATAAACGTACTTTGCAAATGTGATTAATGTTCAAACTGGCGGCCTTCAGTATCAATACATTTCTGAGTACGAGTCACCACTGATTCCGTTCATCGTACCAAAGTGTCCAATGAGATTTCTGCGCACGCTGCCAGAATCTCATTCCAAAGTGTGTCCAGGTTATGTGGTTTACGTTTGTACACCTCATCTTTTACTGTGCCCCGTAAGAAGAAATCGAGCGGCGTGAGGTCTGGAGAGCGTGTAGGAAACTCGATTGGTCCCCTGCATCCTATCCACTGGCCTGGCACATTGTGATCCAGGTATGCCCGTACGTCCCTATGATACTGCGGCGGGGCGCCATCTTGTTGGAAATAAAACTCATCATTACCGCATAATGCACGAATGGCAGGGAATATGGAGTCAGCAAGCATTGTTAGGTACGTTTCTCCAGTAACAGTACCTTCAAAGCGGAAAGGCCAATGAGTCCCCTTGCAGACAAACCACACCACACATTTACAGCAGACAAATTCACAGCCTTTTCAACTGTAATGTGAGGATTATCTTCAGCCCAGTACACACAATTGTGCCTATTGACAGTTCCATTGAGTTTGAATTGGGCTTCATCCGACCAAATTATGCTACCCATAAATCCCGGTTCACGTCTCACCATCTCCTGAACCCATTCACAAAATTCTAACCTTCGATCTGGATCGTCGTCACTTAGCTGTTGCACCAGCCTTGGAATGTACACACGAAACTTGCCTTTCTTGAGAATGCGTAGCACACTACTAGCACTTACATTATTCTCACGTGCCGCTTGCCTTGAAGATTTTTGAGGCGAACGCTGAAACAGTTCCAAGACCGCAGTTGTGGAATCATCACTTGTAGCTGTACGAGGTGGCCCTGATCGACCTTTATGCACATCACACACTGTTCCATGAATTTCGAATTTGTCTCGTAGACGTGTAATTGTTAACCTTGAAGGTGGTTCTGTACCATACTCACTTCTCCACTGACTTCGAACCGCAGCTACATTCTCAAACTTCCGCAGCTACATTCTCAAACTTCCAGTATAACTTAATTATCTGCTTCCGCGCTTCAAAGCTCAAACGCACGTCCGCCATGTTGCAGTTACTTCCTTGCCACTACTGCCACCTGTTGAAGAAACATAACGTTACTCTGTCACAGATATTTAACCTTGTAGAACGGGAAATGAACTGTCTATGACAGTCCAAAGTGTGTATACATTTTTTTGACGCACCCTGTATATGTAAATAACGTTTAGTCATGCAGAGGTAGCTAATAAACTGAACAGCAGCTAAAGATATTATTTGATGAAAAGGATTGAGATTAGCATCAAATTTCGATATCAGTCATCCCAGAACGAGTCAAGGAGAATTTTACAAGGCAAACTCCTCATCGCATCCCCTCAGATTTACTGCTAAGATGGCCCAGCGGATAGCCCCTCAGAAACTGAACCCAGATCAAGAATGAAAACAGGAAGAAGGTGTACTGAACTGCGAAAACAGAAGCAAAATGGAAACAGTAAACGGTCCGAGCTAAAGATGTGCAACGTCGAGCGAATGTGAGTAGCCACGGCGTGGTGGTTGTGCAGTCTCGGTGTTGGACTACCGGCTGGGAACACAGGGTGCTGTCGGCTCCCTTTATCTGTGAAGAACCCTATGTACAGTCACTACTTTTAGGACTTCTTCCAGAGCATCTTCCACGATCCGCCCCGTAGCTGGATTATTCATCGCAGGAGATACATTTGATACATTCACACATAGGAAATGAGCAGATAACGGTACCTACACGACATTACGGGAAGACATGCCATGAGGATGGAGCGGCGGCGTCAGCAGAGTATCGACTCTGCATATGCTTTTTCCAGAGACAAGTCGTGGAAATGGCAGACTTTTTTTTGTCAACAAATAAATGAATATTCAAAAAAGAAAACAAAGACTGCGAAACGGGAGGTCCGTGTTTGAATCTCCCTCGCACCCCAATTCTTTTCGCAAAATAATGAAGTTACGGTCCGGTCATTGACGTATCTGTTCGCTGTACTCAAATTAGTGTCTGTGACATGGTGTAACGTCCGTTTGTAACAGCGAGGTGTAAGAAAGGGACCTAAGATGTACGTACGTCGTATCTGTCCTACTCATACAACATGTTATGACTCCTGCGTTCTGTTATGCAAGCTTCGACTCTTGAATTCCTTCGTTGTAACATAATTCACACCCATTTATTTGTTGTTTTCATTTTTGTGAGAGGTCTACGCCGTATCTCGCCTGCTCTCACTATTCATCGCATTTACGTGGGACGGTAATATATTCTTTCCACGTGACACATTTTCTACAACCAGTGTACAGTATGACAATTACCAAGACTACAGAAGGAGAACAGACACGTCAATGACCGGACGGAAAGTTCATAATTTTATTAAAAAAAAAAAAAAGCTGGGGCACTTGAGAGATGTGAACACGGATCTCCTATTCCGTAGTCCAACGCCGTATCCACAGAACCACGACGTCGTCGTTCTTGCATTTCGCTCGGTGTTCCACATTTTCACTCTAGATCGTTCATTGTTTCTATTTTGCATCTTTCTTCACAGTTCAGTAAACTTTCTTCCTGTTTTCATATTTGATCTATGTTCCGTTTTGAACTGTGCCATTTTTACCACTAAATCTGAGGGAAACGCAATAGCGAGTTTTCCTTGTTAGTTCATTCCATATACAGGGTGTTACAAAAAGGTACGGCCAAACTTTCAGGAAACATTCCTCACACACAAATAAAGAAAAGATGTTATGTGGACATGTGTCCGGAAACGCTTAATTTCCATGTAAGAGCTCATTTTAGTTTCGTCAGTATGTACTGCACTTCCTCGATTCACCGCCAGTTGGCCCAATTGAAGGAAGGTAATGTTGACTTCGGTACTTGTGTTGACATGCGACTCATTGCTCTACAGTACTAGCATCAAGGACATCAGTACGTAGCATCAACAGGTTAGTGTTCATCACGAACGTGGTTTTGCAGTCAGTGCAATGTTTACAAATGCGGAGTTGTCAGATGCCCATTTGATGTATGGATTAGCACGGGGCAACAGCCGTGGCCCGGTACGTTTGTATCGAGACAGATTTCCAGAACGAAGGTGTCCCGACAGGAAGACATTCGAAGCAATTGATCGGCGTCTTAGGGAGCACGGAACATTACAGCCTATGACTCGCGACTGGGGAAGACCTAGAACGACGAGGACACCCGCAGTGGACGAGGCAATTCTTCGTGCAGTTGACGATAACCCTAATGTCAGCGTCAGAGAAGTTGCTGCTGTACAAGGTAACGTTCACCACGTCACTGTATGGAGAGTGCTACGGGAGAACCAGTTGTTTACGTACCATGTACATCGTGTGCAGGCACTATCAGCAGCTGATTGGCCTCCACGGGTACACTTCTGCGAATGGTTCATCCAACAATGCGTCAATCCTCATTTCAGTGCAAATGTTCTCTTTACGGATGAGGCTTCATTCCAACGCGATCAAATTGTAAATTTTCACAATCAACATGTGTGGGCTGACGAGAATCCGCACGCAATTGTGCAATCACGTCATCAACACAGATTTTCTGTGAACGTTTGAGCAGGCATTGTTGGTGATGTCTTGATTGGGCCCCATGTTCTTCCACCTACGCACAATGGAGCACGTTATCATGATTTCATACGGGATACCCTACCTGTGCTGCTAGAACAGGTGCCTTTACAAGTACGACACAACATGTGGTTCATGCACGATGGAGCTCCTGCACATTTCAGTCGAAGTGTTGGAACGCTTCTCAACAACAGATTCGGTGACCGATGGATTGGCAGAGGCGGACCAATTCCATGGCCTCCACGCTATCCTGACCTCAACCCTCTTGACTTTCATTTATGGGGGCATTTGAAAGCTCTTGTCTACGCAACCCCGGTGCCAAATGTAGAGCCAGCCGAAGTGGCCGCGCGGTTCTGGGCGCTACAGTCTGGAACCGCGGGACCGCTACGGTCGCAGGTTCAAATCCTGCCTCGGGCATGGATGTGTGTGATGTCCTTAAGTTAGTTAGGTTTAAGTAGTTCTAAGTTCTAGGGGACTAATGACCTCAGAAGTTAAGTCCCATAGTGCTCAGAGCCAGCCAAATGTAGAGACTCTTCGTGCTCGTATTGTGGACGGCTGTGATACAATACGTCATTCTCCAGGGCTGCATCACCGCATCAGGGATTCCATGCGACGGAGGGTGGATGCATGTATCCTCGCTAACGGAGGACATTTTGAACATTTCCTGTAACAAAGTGTTTGAAGTCACGCTGGTACGTTCTGTTGCTGTGTGTTTCCATTCCATGATTAACGTGATTTGAAGAGAAGTAATAAAATGAGCTCTAACATTGAAAGTAAGCGTTTCTGGACACATGTCCACATAATATATTTTCTTTCTTTGTGTGTGAAGAATGTTTCCTGAAAGTTTGGCCGTACCTTTTTGTAACACCCTGTATGTGTAATGCACAAACCATAATTGTAAACGTAGTGAACTAGGACCTACACAGAGGCGTACCTATCTTTTTTCCGTCCATCGGTTTGTCAAGAATATTATATAGGTATTAAAATAGTGTAAACATGGTAGGGCGAAGGGTGGAGTGTATGACGAACCTTCCTAACATCTAGTACGAAGAAGGAAGTGAACCCTGAACCTCTCTATTTACAGACAAACACTGCAGTTCGAAGAGAAGAGTGAACCCTGAACCTGTCTGTGTGTAGGCAAACATTGTAAGACGAAGAGGGGTGTCATCCCTAAACGTCTCTATGTGTAGACAACATTCGCGAGACCAAGAGAGGAGTGAACCCTGAACATCAGCATTACTACACAACCGTCACAGAACGAAGAGGGGAGTGTACCTTGAACTTCAATATTTGTAGACAAGCAACCAAGGACGAAGAGGAGCGTGCACCATGAACCATTCTATTTGTAGACAGGTATTGTCCGGAAGGGTTTCGATACCGTTCCGCACCGCTGCCCAATCAACAAAATACGAGCGTACGGAATATCAGACCAGCTGTGTGATCACATTAAGGAATTTCTAGCAAGCAGAACACACAATGTCATTCTGAAGGGAGAGTAGTCTCCAGACGTAAAAGTAATGTCGGGCGTGCCCCTAGGAAGTGTTATAACATCATTACTTTTCAAAATATATGTGAATGGCCTAGTATTTAACATTGAAAGTTCCATGCGGTTTTTCGGGGATGGGTGCTGTAGTATACAGACAAGCCGCAAAGCTAGAAAACTGTAGCGAGATGCAGCAAGACCTGCAGAGGATCGACCTTGGTGCAGGGAGTAGCACTTGACCCTCACCATAACATCGATGGTATTGCTGGTACGTATATAGAAAGGTACTTTTTTTATTGTGTGATCATACGATTGCAGAACAGTCACTGGAAACGGTTACTTTCATGAAATATCTACGAGTGTGTGTACGGAGCAGTTTGAAGTGAAAGGCCCACTTCCTATTAATCGCGGCTAAGGCAGATGGCAGATTGAGATTCATTAGAAGAATCCGGAGGAAATGCAGTCCATCAACAAAAGAGGTAGCTTACAAAATACTCCTTCGACCAATATTTGAATATCCCTCGTCACTCTGAGGTCTACACAAGACAGTATTTGTAGAGGCAGTAGAGAAGATCAAAAGAAGAACAGTATGTTTTGTTAGAGGTTGACTCAGAAAACGCAAAAGCATCACGGAGATGCTCAGTCAGCCCCAGCGGCAGACGCTGCAAAGAGGGGCGTTCTGCATCATCACGATGTAGTCCACTGTCCCGAGAGCGTGCGTTCCTAGAAGAGTCAACCAACGTATTGCTTCCTCCTACGCAAATCTCGCGAAAAGCCCACGAAGATAAAATTAGAGAACTTCGAGGACACACGGAGGCCTCGCTTACCAGCAGCCGTTCTTCCCGCGAACCATACGCGACTGGAACAGGAAAAGGGGGCCGGCCGTGGTGACCGTGCGGTTCTAGGCGCTGCAGTCCGGAACCGCGGGACTGCTACGGTCGCAGGTTCGAATCCTGCCTCGGGCATTGATGTGTATGATGTCCTTAGGTTAGTTAGGTTTAAATAGTTCTAAGTTCTAGGGGACTGATGACCTCAGATGTTGAGTCCCATAGTGCTCAGAGCCGTTTGAACCTTACGAAATTAGTAGAAACGAATGTGGTTAAAACGGATAAAATGCGAGAAAAGAGATAAAATCGCACTCGCTCTCACTGTTGTCATCCATGATCACCTGCGCCTTAAAAGAGTGTGAGGTCTGTTCAGTACAGGGATAGCTTCGCGCTGCGCTTAACGCAACACGGAACATCACGCTGTGCTGTGTAGACTTAGTGCTTATGTTTACTTAAATTTTCACGACCTGGAGCTTCCGCGGCTTGTCTTACTCTCTCTTTTTTTTTTTTTTAAGCACCACCCCTAATAATTTGTGGCCCTGGACCAAGCTTCACGTTGATTACGAGTAGGTGGGGCGTTCTCGCACTGAGGAAGAGTCTGCTTCACGCAAGGTCGGTGCCTTGCGGTTACTGCGTGGCTGTTAAACGCGGCGCATTGTACTCGGCGGCCGCTCTGTGCAGCGGTGTCGCGCTGTTCAAAAGCAGCAGCGCTCTGGCGTGATAGAGGCGCAGGCGCGCAACAGTCTCGCAATAGTGCTACGCGGCTGGGCCTTCTGCTCTTGGCTTACCGACACACCAGCAGTTCACCTCTCATTCGTAAGTACAGTGTTGTTGCTGGTGCTACTAATTATTGATGTTTCACATATGTACGTAACAATTGCATTAATACAATAAAGTAGCAACAACCACCCAGTCACATATCAGCAGAATGTCGCTCCGGAAACTAAAGGGCCTCGGCGAGATGATAGACACAGCCCGGGATAAAGACTTCATTTTCAGAGCTTTTTGTGCAGTTTAGCTAAGAACATTCCGACATGCTCTTCCCAGTGCTTTGCAGAGTACAGATTTAGATGACATCTTACTTCCTCTTCTATCCTAATTTTTCTGAAAGTTTCATGGTAGCCACAGTGACGATGGCTAAAGTACACTTGCGGTGTCGACGGCTCTTGCTCTGCTTGCTGCTGTTGACAATTTGTTGACAATGGTTGTAGTCAGTCGGTTGATAGTATACGGTTGCCAATGAGAATAGCTGAATCTAATAATTTTCGATGAAGAGAGCCAGATTTACTTTTACTGATCTGGTTATTATGATTTTTAATGTTGCTTATTAATTTCCGTACTTCTTTGGTGACTGGCAAAAACTAGACGTGCTTAGCAGACTGACCTGTAGCTTAGTATGACTCCTAGGTTAGGGCATCCAGTGAGAATCACTGAACCTTATGATTTCTTTCGGCTGAAGATACCAAGTAATAGCATTATTTTGCACGTGAAGACAGCCAGAATTACTCTTACCTATCTGGTTATTATGTTAGTTTCGCATTTCGTCGGTGAGTGGAGGAAAAAAAAAAAAAAAAAGATATGCCTGACAGACTGACCTGTAGCTTATTACCCTGAGGCCTAGGTTAGTTTATAATGTGAAAACTTGCTTGTTAGTTGGTGAAGCCAAGGAATCTCAACACGAAAATACAATTGTTGCAATGGACTGATGTGCATCGCACCTCGAGAAATACACTCGTCATTGTAATAAGGTGCTTAAGGTGTTTGTATATCTTATTTTCCATTCTGCCGAAAATTCCGATGATGTGGTTAATTCTAACCCAATAGAACGTGTGTGTGTGTGTGTGTGTGTGTGTGTGTGTGTGTGTGTGTGTGTGTGTGTGTGTGTGTGCGCGCCCTGTGAACTCAAGAGTGATCATCTTTGATATTTTGTTAGTTCAAATGGCTCTGAGCACAATGGGGGCTTAACATCGAGGTCATCAGGCCCCTAGAACTTAGAACTACTTAAACCTAACTATCCTAAGGACATCACACACATCCATGCCCGAGGCAGGATTTGAACCTGCGTCCGTAGCAGCAGCGCGTTTCCGGACTGAAGCGCCTAGAGCCGCTCGGTCACAGCGGCAGGTGATGGTTTGTTGTTTTTGCGTGTAAGGTACGAAGTAAATTATCACTTTATTTGTTTAATAACACAATGAGAGGCATCCTGGCCACTCAGATGGGTCCGTGGAACCTCTGTACAAGTAAAACACAGTAACACTAGGTGGAATTCTTGGAGGCAGTTCCCTAGGAGAGATGTTAGGTGGAGGAATCAAATGGAGCTGGCAGCCGGCTGTGTACGGCGGGCGGGGTTGTGTAATGGCCCACGCAACTTTATGTTTATGGCAAGGTTGTGGCTGGACTGTGCTGAGGTGCTGAAGTTGACAAAATCCCGTGAAGCGTCAGTTCTGCAGAGGACAGGTGCGGTATAGTCCTTAATCTTCTCGTGGTTGTACCTTTCTTCCAAGAAGGCGTGTAACTGTCGTACTGTGGCCGATCGCGGCGCTTCCAGTGCCCAACGCAGTCAGCAGTTAACAGAACAAAATTCCACCCAACTTTTTTTATGAAACATAGGAAATTACGAGCGAGAATGTTATTGGCTATCTACATCTGACTCATGACATGTCCTGGTGACTTCCCAGGACTCATCACGCGAACCGCTACCTACGGCTGCACCTAACGAAAACCTCCCGACATCCTAAGTGACTTTTACCATTAGAGTATTTTATCCGGCAGTGTACAATTCGAAGCACTGTTTTGTCCTCAGGGCTTCAGTTAGCTCACTTAGATCGTTATGATGTCAAGAATACACGTATATTTTGCTAGTGATGTTAATTTTCGTGTTTAATTTCGATCTGTAACAAACATGTTTCACTGAGAAAAATTGTACTACGCATTTTCCACTCAACTGTTATACGAATAAACCGTACCATATTTCGAAATAAGTGACTGGGAGATAGAAAATCAACTATATCTCTCAACAGGGGAAAAGAGCGGCAGTCTACCGCATGTCGCTAGAGGAAAGAAATGTTTCAGATGATTTCAGAAATTCATACATCATCCCGGTTTTCAAGAAAGATCGTCAAATAGACGCATACAGTATATCACTGACGTCAGTCTATTGTAGAATTATGGAACACGTTTTATGCTCACTTACTATGCCATTTGTGCAAGCCGAAAATTACCTCTCTAGAAATCAACGTTGGTTCTGCAAACAATGATCTCGTGAATTCCAGGTAGCATTGTTTCTCTAAGAGATCAAATACTAACGGCCAGTTTCTTGATGCCGTGCTCCTTGACTTTCAGAAGGCGTTAGACACAGTTCCACACTGTCGCATAATAATCAAAATACGAGCGTACGGAGCATCAGATGGCTCTGGCTCTGAGCACTATGGGACTTAACATCTGTGGTCATCAGTCCCCCACAACTTAGAGCTACTAAAAACCCAACCAACCTAAGGACATCACACACATCCATGCCCGAGGCAGGACTCGAACCCGCGACCGTAGCGGTCACGCGGTTCCAGACTGAAGCGCCCAGAACCGGGAGCATCACATCAGTTTTCTTAATGGACTGAGGCGCACACAGTAAACACATCTTCGTATCTCTTCCTTAACGAAGAGAAACGTTCTGACGTAAAAGTAACTTTCGGCATATACCGAGGGAGTGTTATATGACCGTTACTATTTAGAATATGCAGGGAGTTTCAAAATTACACCGAGAAACTACGAGAGTATGTAGAAGGTGTCTTGAGGAACAAAATGAGGATTAGAACTCGTTTCCGGAAACGTTCACACAACGTCACTACAGAGCGGCGGTGTTATAGGTGCCAGCGCCTGTGTATGTGATTCCGTGATGACGTTACAGATTTTCAGGGACGATGGAGAAGGATAAATTCATCAATTTGAGGTAAGGGACCCTGTGCCGGAAACGACTGGGTCTAAAGTTATAAGTGAAAATCGTTGTGATACATATTGACCGTGGAATACATGTAATGGTACTTTTTTTGCTAAGACTGTAGGGTAGAAAACTTTCAGATGTAGCCGGCCGGAGTGGCCGTGCGGTTCTGGACGCTACAGTCTGGAACCGAGCGACCGCTACGGTCGCAGGTTCGAATCCTGCCTCGGGCATGGATGTGTGTGATGTCCTTAGGTTAGTTAGGTTTAATTAGTTCTAAGTTCTAGGCAACTGATGACCTCAGAAGTTAAGTCGCATAGTGCTCAGAGCCATTTTTTCAGATGTACTAGTATGGACCAAAACAAGAGAATTTCTATAAAATGGGCTTAAAAAATGCATACCTGAGATTTCTGTCTGATCACACTCTCGAAAATGGCTACGTATTCCGAAAAAAAATGGTGAATTATTTGTGACGCGAAGTAGTATAAATGTCACTGTCAGTTGTTTCACGCACAGTAATTCCGTCTTTAATTTCTTAAGCTTATGGAAGTCACAAAATCGGAGATACCCGTTCCTAATACAGCGCGTTCTTACATGTAAATCACAACAAATATTTCAGAAAAATGCTAAACTTTGACGACTAACGAAGTCTGAGAATGTGTAGCAAACACGAAGAGGACAAAAAAAAATCTTCGTATTAATCGGTATACGAACCTCCGCCCTTTGCCACGGTAGTTTTTACGTTTTGTTCGTTGTTGATCGATGTGTTTGGTCGTTGCGGACGTCACATGACATCCACTCAAGTTCGGTTTGTTGATCTTTCCACTCAGTTTTTTTTTTTTATTACAGAGGCCAACCAGCTCTCTGACCGAACACGCTGAGCTACTGTGCCGGCTTAGTTCGTCGCCTTACTAACTTCGCTATTATAATTCGCATGCTTTTGGCGCGTGGTTTATGTACACTCCTGGAAATTGAAATAAGAACACCGTGAATTCATTGTCCCAGGAAGGGGAAACTTTCTTGACACATTCCTGGGGTCAGATACATCACATGATCACACTGACAGAACCACAGGCACATAGACACAGGCAACAGAGCATGCACAATGTCGGCACTAGTACAGTGTATATCCACCTTTCGCAGCAATGCAGGCTGCTATTCTCCCATGGAGACGATCGTAGAGATGCTGGATGTAGTCCTGTGGAACGGCTTGCCATGCCATTTCCACCTGGCGCCTCAGTTGGACCAGCGTTCGTGCTGGACGTGCAGACCGCGTGAGACGACGCTTCATCCAGTCCCAAACATGCTCAAGGGGGGACAGATCCGGAGATCTTGCTGGCCAGGGTAGTTGACTTACACCTTCTAGAGCACGTTGGGTGGCACGGGATACATGCGGACGTGCATTGTCCTGTTGGAACAGCAAGTTCCCTTGCCGGTCTAGGAATGGAAGAACGATGGGTTCGATGACGGTTTGGATGTACCGTGCACTATTCAGTGTCCCCTCGACGATCACCAGTGGTGTACGGCCAGTGTAGGAGATCGCTCCCCACACCATGATGCCGGGTGTTGGCCCTGTGTGCCTCGGTCGTATGCAGTCCTGATTGTGGCGCTCACCTGCACGGCGCCAAACACGCATACGACCATCATTATCACCAAGGCAGAAGCGACTCTCATCGCTGAAGACGACACGTCTCCATTCGTCCCTCCATTCACGCCTGTCGCGACACCACTGGTGGCGGGCTGCACGATGTTGGGGCGTGCGCGGAAGACGGCCTAACGGTGTGCGGGACCGTAGCCCAGCTTCATGGAGACGGTTGCGAATGGTCCTCGCCGATACCCCAGGAGCAACAGTGTCCCTAATTTGCTGGGTAGTGGCGGTGCGGTCCCCTACAGCACTGCGTAGGATCCTACGGTCTTGGCGTGCATCCGTGTGTCGCTGCGGTCCGGTCCCAGGTCGACGGGCAGGTGCACCTTCCGCCGACCACTGGCGACAACATCGATGTACTGTGGAGACCTCACGCCCCACGTGTTGAGCAATTCGGCGGTACGTCCACCCGGCCTCCCGCATGCCCACTATATGCCCTCGCTCAAAGTCCGTCAACTGCACGTACGGTTCACGTCCACGCTGTCGCGGCATGCTACCAGTGTTAAAGACTGCGATGGAGCTCCGTATGCCACGGCAAACCGGCTGACACTGACGGCGGCGGTGCACAAATGCTGCGCAGCTAGCGCCATTCGACGGCCAACAGCGCGGTTCCTGGTGTGTCCGCTGTGCCGTGCGTGTGATCATTGCTTGTACAGCCCTCTCGCAGTGTCGGGAGCAAGTATGGTGGGTCTGACACACCGGTGTCAATGTGTTCTTTTTTCCATTTCCAGGAGTGTAATTCCAGTCGAGAGAGACGCAGGCTGACTTCGTTGCCGAATGATGCGGGCCTAAGTTGTATATGCATGAAATTTTGGTAGGTTTCCTCTATCAGAATTAACAAAATTTCTTTCCATTGTTAGTTAAGTTTTAAACGCGTTTTGATAATTAATAAGTAAACAATTTGGAGAAAAGAGTACACGAAGTCACTAGTAATTTCAGCTAACGCTCATGTAATGCGTAAGCAGAGCCGATGTCTTGATATTTAATGATCTTTAAACTCTTAATTGCATAAAAACAACGGGTATTTTGAGAGAATATTGCCTGAAAATTTTTTTTTGATGTTGTAATCATTCACATTAACTACCTTACCTAACCATATTTCTAACAAAGGAAAATAGTCTATTGTGAACTCACTTTCCAACCAGACGCGCTCTATCACGATTCTTTCGTAACAATCACTAAATTCAAAGCTAAAACCGCTCAGTATGTTTAAGTAACAAATTATAGATGTAAATAAACCACAGCTAGCCGAACGACAGGGCTATACCGAAATCCAAAACCTTTCGTTACAGTTGTCGAAAAATCGGCGGGAGGACCGTTCGGTAACAGGTCTCAGAAGCTTACTGAATAGGAAATTCGGATAAAGAACCGGAAATGACGTCACTACCGAGAATAACCTACTGCACGGATCGGTATGAACGATATAGAATAGGGCGCCTGTTGTGGTGTTGTGAAATTGTGAACCACTGAGGGCCCAATTCAATACATAATGGTTTGTATGTTGTGAAAAATTCCTCTCTTACTTATGAAGAAAAGTGTCCTATAGCAACAAATGCAGCCAATAGTAAGTAAAAAAATGATGAAATTACACATATAAAAAAATTATTTTGTTATGTTTTTGAAGTTCCACTGCTATGAATGTGAATACTGAATCCTTCTTGGTCATGCTGACAAAGTTTAATGAATTTATTTGTAAAAGTATAGACAGTGGAAATAAAAATCTCCTGAGGTGTCTCTCCTGCTCCAGGTCGGCCCGTTTGACGTCCTACCCTCCTTAACTTCAAGACACGGCAGAATAATAGGACCCTGCTGCGGAGGAAGATAGAGAAGGTGGAATAGTACTAAAAGTTCAAAAGCTGGTGGCACTTACGTACATTAGAATTTGTTTATAGCTGGCCGAATGGATGACATCCGGAGGCCGAAATGAAAGGAAGGAAAAAAAAACCTGGCTAAGTGCGAGGACTCGCATTCTGAGGGTTCAATACAAAATTACGTATGTAGATAGGCAGTTCATCTACAGATTTTCATGAGTAACTTTGTGAGTTCGAAGTTGTTGTTGTGGTCTTCAGTCCTGAGAGAGACTGGTTTGATGCAGCTCTCCATGCTACTCCATCCTGTGCAAGCTTCTTCATCTCCCAGTACCTACTGCAGCCTACATCCTTCTGAATCTGCTTAGTGTATTCATCTCTTGGTCTCCCTCGACGATTTTTACCCTCCACGCTGCCCTCCAGTACTAAATTGGTGATCCCTTGATGACTCAGAACATGTCCTACCATCCGATCCCTTCTTCTCGTCAAGTTGTGCCACAAACTCCTCTTCTCCCCAATTCTATTCAATGCCTCCTCATTAGTTATGTGATCTAGCCATCTAATCTTCAGCATTCTTCTGTAGCACCACATTTCGAAAGCTTCTGTTCTCTTCCTGTCTAAACTATTTATCGTCCATGTTTCACGTCCATACGTGGCTACACTCTATACAAATACTTTCAGAAACAACTTCCTGACACTTAAATCTATACTCGATGTTAACAAATTTCTCTTCTTCAGAAACGCTTTCCTTGCCGTTGCAAATCTACACTTTATATGTCTACTTCGACAATCATCAGTTATTTTGCTCCCCAAATAGCAAAACTCCTTTACTACTTCAAGTGTCTCATTTCCTAATCTAATTCCCTCAGCATCACCCGCCTTAATTCGACAACATTCCATTATCCTTGTTTTGCTTTTGTTGATGTTCATCTTATATCCTTTCAAGACACTATCCATTCCGTTCAACTGCTCTTCCAAGTCCTTTGCTATCTCTGACAGAATTATAATGTCATCGGGGAACCTCAAAGTTTTTATTTCTTCTCCATGGATTTTAATACCTAATCCGAACTTTTCTTTTGTTTCCTTTACTGCTCGCTCAATATACAGATTGAATAACATCGAGAAGAGGCTACAACCCTGTCTCACTCTCTTCCCAACCACTGCTTCCCTTTCATGCCCCTCGACTCTTATAATTGCCATCTGGTTTCTGTACAAATTGTAAATAGCCTTTCACTCCCTGTATTTTACCCCTGCCACCTTCAGAATTTGAAAGAGAGTATTCCAGTCAACATTGTCAAAAGCTTTCTCTAAGTCTACAAATGCTAGAAACGTAGGTTTGCCTTTTCTTAATCTATCTTCTAAAATAAGTCGTAGGGTCAGCATTGCCTCACGTGTCCCCATATTTCTACGGAATCCAAACTGATCTTCCCCAAGGTCGGCTTCTACCTGTTTTTCCATTCGTCTGTAAAGAATTCGCGTTAGTATTTTGCAGCCGTGACTTATTAAACTGATAGTTCGGTAATTTTCACATCTGTCAACGCCTGCTTTCTTTGGGAATTGAATTATTATATTCTTCTTGAAGTCTGAGGGTATTTCGCCTGTCTCATACATCTTGCTCACCAGATGGTCGAGTTTTGTCAGGACTGGCTCTCCCAAGGCTGTCAGTAGTTCTAATGGAATGTTGTCTACTCCCGGGGCCTTGTTTCGACTCAGGTCTTTCAGTGCCCTGTCAAACTCTTCACGCAGAATCGTATCTCCCATTTCATCTTCATCTACATCCTCTTCCATTTCCATAATATTGTCCTCAAGTACATCGCCCTTGTATAGGCCCTTTATATACTCCTTCCACCTTTCTGCTTTCCCTTCTTTGCATAGAACTGGGTTTCCATCTGAGCTCTTGATATTCGTGCAAGTGGTTCTCTTTTCTGCAACGGTCTCTTTAATTTTCCTGTAGGCAGTATCTATCTTACCCCTAGTGATATACGTCTCTACATCATCACATTTGTCCTCTAGCCATCTCTGCTTAGCTATTTTGTACTTCCTGTCGATCTCATTTTTGAGACGTTCGTATTCCTTTTTGCCTGCTTCACTTACTGCATTTTTGTATTTTCTCCTTTCATCAATTAAATTCAGTATCTCTTCTGTTACCCAAAGATTTCTACAAGCCCTCGTCTTTTTACCTACTTGATCCTCTGCTGCCTTCACTACTTCATCCCTCAAAGCTACCCATTCTTCTTCTACTGTATTTATTTCCCCCATTCCTGTCAATTGTTCCCTTATGCTCTCCCTGAAACTCTGTACAACCTCTGGTTCTTTCAGTTTATCCAGGTCCCATCTCCTTAAATTCCCACATTTTTGCAGTTTCTTCAGTTTTAATCTACAGTTCATAACCAATAGATTGTGGTCAGAGTCCACATCTGCCCCTGGAAATGTCTTACAATTTGAAATCTAGTTCCTAAATCTCTGTCTTACCATTATGTAATCAATCTGATACCTTTTAGTATCTCCAGGGTTCCTCCATGTATACAACCTTCTTTCATGATTCTTGAACCAAGTGTTAGCTATGATTAAGTTATGCTCTGTGCAACATTCTACCAGGCGGATTCCTGTTTCATTTCTTACCCCCAATCCATATTCACCTACTATGTTTCCTTCTCTTCCTTTTCCTACTGTCGAATTCCAGTCACCCATGATTATTAAATTTTCGTCTCCCTTCACAACCTGAATAATTTCTTGTATCTCATCATACATTTCATCAATTTCTTCATCATCTGCAGAGCTAGTTGGCATATAAACTTGTACTACTGTAGTAGGCGTGGGCTTCGTGTCTATCTTGGCCACAATAATGCGTTCACTATGCTGTTTGTAGTAGCTTACCCGCACTCCTATTTTTTTATTCATTATTAAACCTACTCCTGCATTACCCCTATTTGATTTTGTATTTATAGCCCTGTATTCACCTAACCAAAAGTCCTTTTCCTCCTGCCACCGAACTTCACTAATTCCCTCTATATCTAACTTTAACCTATCCATTTCCCTTTTTAAATTTTCTAACCTACCTGCCCGATTAAGGGATCTGACATTCCACGCTCCGATCCGTAGAATGCCAGTTTTCTTTTTCCTGATAACGACGTCCTCTTGAGTAGTCCCCGCCCGCAGATCCGAATAGGGGACTATTTTACCTTCGAAATATTTTACCCAAGAGGACGCCATCATCATTTAACCATACAGTCAAGTTGCATGCCCTTAGGAATAATTACAACTGTAGTTTCCCCCTTGCTTTCATCCGTTCGCAGTACCATCCCAGCGAGTCCGTTTTGGTTAGTGTTACAAGGCCAGATCAGTCAATCATCCTGACTGTTGCCCCTGCAACTACTGAAAAGGCTGCTGCCCCTCTTCAGGAACCACACGTTTGTCTGACCTCTCAACAGATAACCCTCCTTTGTGGCTGCACCTACGGTACGGCTATCTGTATCGTTGAGACACGCAAGCATCCCCACCAACGGCATGGTCCATGGTTCGTGTGTGTGTGTGTGTCTGGGGGGGGGGGGGGGTGTTCGAAGTACTTCGAAGTACTTGACATAAAAGGTCGTATCTTTTGACTGCGTCGACTTAGCAGCTTAAATCATTTACACTGCCGAAGGTCTGTTACCTTAGTATTTGACATAAACTTGCTACCTCTACCCGTTCCTCAGAAAATGAAGTTTTAACGGACGGGCAGACAGACGGACAACAAAGTTAGCGTATAAGGGTTCCGTTTTGCCGATTGGGGTATACGACCCGAAAAAACGGCACTGGTGAAAAGGTGTAGCCGCTGTTTCATACAAACTTTGTACAAAAATGGTTTCGGACCTTGAAATATTAAGGTCATGAAGTCTTACTGAGTTGCTTTCGTAGAGCTACACTCTATCGGATTCATTATGGCGAACTCGTGTACTTTATTGCCAGACCTGATGGTGCTCTTGTACATGTTTTGTTGGAAAGTTGCCGGCGCCCGTAGATAAGCACCACGTGCTTTGCTTAGGAAGCTTGCGGTTTGGACACAGGTTGCACAAGTTTTTGTCCATCCGTTCCGGTGTCTGAAACAGCAGCCGACGAACTTTAATGTGGTTCGATGTACGTCACGCGAGAACTAGGAATGTGACGAAACTGGACTGAAGTAACGGAAAATATTGTCATTGCTAAGATACCAGTAACGAACTCGCATGTATGAAACAGCTTCAAACGTCTGATTACCTTACAAAAGGATTTGCGTTTTAAATGTTTGACGTTACCCATGTAAGTTTAGAAAAGGATTGAAAGTATGCTTAAAGTTTGTTGAAATTCGCTAAGTGCTCACATTATAGAACACTGGTTGAATATAGTATGGTTAATATGCGCTCCATTTTAAGTAAAAGCAAATTTTTCACGCATCTCAATGTTCATGACGTCATATGTCCGGAACTGTGTGCGTATAGTGATATAATTTTGTAGGTACATTCAGTGATATATGTGGATACTGCCTACAAACTATGTTGCGAATAGAGTAGTTAGTTAAGAGAAAATAAATTAAAATGTCATGTCTGATGCTTAAGTTTTGCTGCATGGACAACGAAAATGTACGCGATAAAGTTTTCCCTTTCGTCATCTTGAGGGGAGTGTCAGCGAGAAAACGTTTCATAAAGTTTGAAGTTATGTATAAAGCCGCTAAGTGGTCTCATTCTCAAAAGTGGGTGAATAGAGTCCTGGTATTTGCTCGCCGTTAGTTACCCTGCCTCAAGACAAAAACAGTTTCTAGCTGTAATATTTGGCGAATTGTGTTAAACTTTTCGTAATGAGTAGATTATGACAGCATTTTAAATTCGGTGAATAATTACACTAAATAATGAAAATTGAAATTTTTCTTGATCCTGGTAGACTTTAGAGAAGCAACCTGCAGCTGGACGTTGTTCCGGGGTAGTCGTTCCGTAATATACGCGGGACTGTGGACTCAAATAAATAGAAAATGATTAAAATGGTTTGATTGAGTAAATATTGGTGGCCGCAGCTGTTGGTTTATTTTTCTTTAATTCTTGTTAGATTGAGTTCAATGTTGAACTCTTCGTGTTACGAAAAAAAAAAACATTTTTCAGTTGTATATCGGTCAAGGTTGTTGTATGCAACAGATCATTTTACTACTCGACCGGCAGACACTACTGGGCTAACGGCCATCATCGCCGGCAATGTTTGCAAATCCAGCAGTAAAATACGAGTAAAATGTTACGTACAGAAGCCTCGACTAATATTTAGTTAATAATGACGTTCTACCACTGTGGTGCTCCGCGCGCATAAGAGTTTTTTCTTTGAAGTGTACACTGCCGGTCATCAAATTCAAGCACCGTGAAGGCGGCACGCAACAAGTCAAACTGGCATGAAGCGTACTATGTGCTTGAATATGCAAATGATTAGCACTTCAGCGGACCTGTACAAATTGAGTAGGAGGAATATCACTTATATTCTGTATATAAGGAAGGTTTACGGAGCGGGTTTCTCTTTCAGAAACCGCATTTGAATTTAGGTTATTTGTGAGAAGATCATGTTAACTCCCGTATAAGAAGGTGAAATGTATACCAGCCCGTGTCGAAATTATATAACGACGGGGTCGTGGCCTGTCGAAACTGTGGTTCATGGCTTTCAATATTGCCGCAGGCGTTGGTCGGGAACCCATGACTGTCATGCGAATATGGAATCGTTGGGTCCTGGAGGCCTGTACTCAACGCCTAGAAGGCTCTCAGTTGCCCCACACGACTAGCGCTCGAGAGGAGAGACATCTTGTTCTGTCGGATGTGCAGTATCGTCCAGTCACAGTACATACTTTTTCCTCGAGTCAGAAAATACGCTTGTTGCAGCAAGACAACTATCGTATGGTAGTGAGACAACGTCTACGGTACTGTGGACTGTCAACATGGTGAACATTCTTGTGACTTCCCATGACGCGGCAGCTGAGAGAAGCGTGCCCACACTGATGTGCTCAATTACAACACTGGACACGGCAGTACGATCACTTTGTTGCTTCAGCCGAATCCTGGTCCTGTGTACAGCATCACGTTGGATGTATCCGTGTGCTGAGGCTCAAAGGACGACAAACGTTGCTACATTGCCTTCATCATCGTTATTAGTCCTTAGCACCTCGCATGGAGATATGAGGGCCGTTGGGTACACAACACCATCACCTCTGGTTCGCACAGCCGCCGATTTTGACAGCAGTTGTTAAGTTTCTGATTTGTTATGACCAGTCGCTGTGCTCTACTACCGAGGTCTTCGTAACATCGACTTTCAACACAACGCAAGACTGCATGTTGCCAGTGATGTCCTGAGATAACCGCGATAGACAGCTGTTCGACTGATATGCTGCTACCCTCTAGACTCCTCACCCACTGATATTACCTGGTCACTGGCTGCCGATAGATTGACAAGTCACCATTTGGCAGGCACACGTGGACTTTCAGTTCAGAATAGTCTAAATGAGCCACGATTACTGAGTGGCCAATTGATACAAGCTCACAATGGCCGTGCTGTGGCTACACTACAGTCACTAGAAAACACAAGTTCGTAGACACTTGGTGACAGCTCTGATAGTTTTGTCTCGTGGGCACAGCTGACAGGAGACGCCAAGTCTCTTCACTTGACACGGGGTGTACCACGTCCGGTAGGCACCACAGCGACGTTACTCCTGCAGGAACTTCTTGGAAGTGGGAAGTTGCTATGAAGTCTTCGAATGAAGCACTAGTGTAACAATTGAATTCACGACTTCCAGAGACTTATGCCTCTATATGACATTTTCGTTTACTCCGAGAGATGCATATGGGGTCTGAAGATGGCATAGTGAAATGCTGAAACTGGTAGCCTTCAAAATAAAATAAAATAACAGCTTAAGTTACATGGCTGTTGGTGAATTTCATTGACATTGAAAGCTAAACTAGCCAATGCCCCCTGTCCATGATGGACCAACAGAGACCATTAGCGAAGGTCAATCTGATATGCCATTGTGAGTTGGGTGCTGCTGCTGTTACCGTTTCGTTCTTCACAGTTATTTTTGCTATGTGGTGGAGATTAACATCTTTACAAAGTTCAGTTGAAGTCATTTTCTTAAGCCAGATAAGAGGTACTTTCAAATTATTTCATATGAGACAGTAGTTGTAAGCATACTCTTTCTTATCTAATTGGTAAATGTGTCGTCCAACGTTCATTTAAGGATTAGGTTGTGCCTAAATAGAAATAAGGAATGGTCTCTAATAGCCGTTAGTAAGAGGTTGCACAATTTTGGGTACGCGAATCTTGCGTCAGTTTATACAAACAGGTGTTCTGAGTTTTATTCCAAACGTCGCCTTGAAAGACAAAGGACGATGGGCCGTTGTTGGGTACCGCAACAGTGGAAGTGGCTGTACATGGTGTCAAAAAATGTGGGATCTATGCTTGCGGACCCCCTTGCTTTTTCAGCCATGGATTTTCCTACTCAGCTATCAGCAGCAAATGCCGATGAAGCATCAGAAGCTACAGCAAGGGCATCGTCGACGGTAGTAACTGGAATGGAAGAAACAGTGTCTCCTGCTTTTGAAGTCAGCTCACCTTCTCTGCTTCCACTCTCAAATCCAACACCAAGAGCATGTACCACAGCAGTGTTGATGTCATCTCCCTTTAAAAAGGCTTTGGAGCAGTCCTTTGCAAACGGAAAAAGGAAGCAAGTAGCAAGACTACCTTCACGAAACCTACTCCAGGAGCTTCGATTGGTGCACCTTATAGACCTTCGAAATTTGGGGCTACTAAAAGGAAGTTTTTTGTATGGAAGAACCAGAGACTCAAGAAGCAGCAAGATCATAGTGAGGGAGAAATTGATTGTAGCTTTGATGACACCACGTAGAAAGATTCATCATCTGAATATGAAGAGGATGAAGAGTGCATTTGCAGCGACCAACTAAGGTCACCTGATACTTCTAAAGTGACCTGGACTAAGTAAATCAGTTGCTTTCTGTGGTGTTAAATGTTCAGGTATCGACGAAGATACTCAGAAAGAATTTGAATATGACCTCTGTATCTGAAAATTTTTCGTGCTTTGGCTGAAACGGGTGCAGAGTAACCGACAACTATGCAACACACTTTACGTTTGAAACAAAGTTTTGGTGCGAATGAACACTATGTTACTAATTCATTACATTTTAGTCTTTGTTTACAACTTGTAATTGGTAATCCCCAAAACCCGAGATTAGGAACCATATCTTCCGGAGGAATAATTATGTCTTTCAATTCTTTATCCTGCTATTACCGAATGAGAAAATATTGGGGAATATTTTTTTGCGAGGTTAGTGTTTAAATATTCGCTAGTAGGGCCTAAAAGTACACCACATTTCCCATTATTTAAAGACTGCTAATTCACCTGTTATATTAAATTTAAAAACCACACTCGATAATAGAGCATTTCGCCTATTTATACCATATCCAACATTAATAACTTGACAATTACCGAGGAAAATACAGAAAAACATTTCCACAAAGACGTTCTGTGTACAAAATACAAACTTTCACAGCACAGGAGCAACTTTGCAAGAGAATTCAAAACTTCCCAGCAGGTTCAATTCAACATGTCGTTCATAGAGAACCAAATTGTCAGACATAAAATTACCTTTGTGACTAATCGAAGGAAGAGTTCGCAATATATACAAATTATTGGTGGGGAACTCGGAAGCTCCGCGAGGCGTTTCACGTGGAGAAGTCGCAGCAACGCTAGAAAATTGTAGCGAAATACAAGTAGATACATTATACCTCGCGAAATGACGACGATGGCGAAATCAGAGAAATCAGAATTCATCCTGAGTCACACTAGTGTTTCAAACATTAATGTCCCTCTGCGTGGAAGATGCCGCCAACTGGGGTTGCGTCGTCCCGTCGCGGTAAAGAAAGTATACAAGCGAAGTTGAGAGGAATGTGAAACCATTCTAGCGACGATACGGGCCACAAATGGGGCCTGTGACATAACAGACTTTGAGAAAGGGCATATTGTTATGGTCCGGCGCCTGGGAACGAATATCTGAGAAACGGTGAGGCTGTTAATTTGTTCGTATGCTACAGACACGAGAGTCCACGGGATGTCGTTGAAGGACGGTAAAAGCGAGAGTAGGCGCAAGGTGTTGGGTGTCCGCGACTCACCATAGAGCGTGGACTTTGGAGGCTCGCCCGCTCTGTAAAGTATGAGGGTCATTCGGTATGTAATGCAACACTTTTTTTCGGAAAGCAGGTTGGTTTTATTCGGAATTCCAATACACCACAGTATTCCTCATTCATTTGTCTACAAACCCATTTTTTCAACATAAACTTCGCTCAATGTGACGGCCTTACGCCATATTACTTGGAGGGCCTGTATGGCCGCGGTCGACGTCTTGCTGATCAATAAATTTCCCATCATCCATTACCGTGGAGGCAACCTTCATTGGCCAAACTGACATAAGTTGGAAGGTGCGAGATGCGCACTGTAGGGCGGATGAGGAAAAACAGTTCATTGAAGTTCTGTGAGCTCCTCTCGGTTGCCCAGACTTGTATGTTGTGATGGAGAAGAAGTAGTTCGTTTACATTTTTGTGGCGACGAACCTGATGACGTCATGTCTTCAACTTCCTGAAGTTAGCACAATCCTCTTAGAGGTGATTGCCGGCCGGGGTGGCCGAGCGGTTCTAGGCGCTACAGTCTGGCGCCGCGCGACCGCTACGGTCGCAGGTTCGAATCCTGCCTCGGGTATGGATGTGTGTGATGTCCTTAGGTTAGTTAGGTTTAAGTAGTTCTAAGTTCTAGGGGACTGATGACCTTAGAAGTTAAGTCCCATAGTGCTCATAGCCATTTTTTTAGAGGTGATTGTTACACCATGAGGTAAGACATCAAGCAGATTAGCCCCTTAGAGTCCCAGAAGATCGCTGTCATAAATTTACCGGCTGACGGGGCGGCTTTGAACCTTTTCTTCGGATTGGGGGGGGGGGGGGGGGCACTCCATGGATTGCCGTTATGTTTCCGGTTCGAAGTGATGAAACCGTGTTTCATCACCAGTGACGGTATTCGACAAGAAATTGTCACGATCAGCCTCGTAACCCGCGAGCAATTCAGCGCATTTGATCCTTCGTTGCTCTTTATGGTCTTCAGTTAGGTGGCGAGACACTCAGCGGACACACACCTTTGAGAACCCCCAACTAGTGGGCGAATGTGTCACCACTACCGACAGAGACGTCCAGTTGAGCTGCGAGGTGTTTAAATGTGATCTGTCCATCACCCCGAGTGAGACCGTCCATACGTTCCAACATTGCAGGGGCCACAGCTGTGTGCGGCCGGCCGACACGCGAGTTGATCGGACAGGTTTGAGCCAACTTCTTCTAATTATGACAGATGCCTGTCCCAACGTACCGTGTTTTTCTTCACTGCCAGGTCTCCGTAGACAGTCTGGAAGCGCCCGTAAGTCAATGACCGCTCTGTGCTTGGAACGCACCTCCGTTCGAGACGCCATTTTGAAGACTACGTTTAGCGCCGCCAACCAGAACATCATCATACTATAGGGACTGAAGCGGAAGCATTTCATAATGTCCCACAACAAATTTTGCATTTTTTTAACAGAATCTGGCCGAGAAAAAAAATGTTGCATTACTTACTGAACGCCCCTTGTAGAATAGGCAGGAATCTGTGACGGATCTGACGACGGAGTGCTGGTGCAGGCACAGATGTTTGGAGCACACCGTTCAGCGCACGTTGCTGGTCTTGGGGCAGAGAACGTCGTTGACCCAACAAGATCGTCAGTTACGATTGCAAAGGGCGCGGGATCATAGAGATCCGGCTGCGGATGAATGGGACCGTATCGGCTTGTCGGATGAGTCATTTCTCGTTACACTAGGTCAATCATCTTATGCGGATACGCCATCATCGATGCTAACGGCAGCCCAAAACATGTGCCACGGGCATAGGTCGTTGGTGCAGTATGGCGAACGGCTGATCTTCAGTGAAACATAGGGCAATAATCTAACGCACAAATACTAGTGAGGACTGCGTGAAAATTACTGTGGATCATCTGCATCCTTCACGAAAACGTTTTTGGGAGACCACTACAAGTACAAAATTTGTTGACTTAATTACATTATTTAATGAGCCATCATGTTTCGAGGTCTATATCTCAGCTTCAGGATCCAATGACAATACAAAAACCTTAAACAAAGGCCCAAATAGATATTAACAACGAGCCTCGTATGTACTTTGGTCATCCTGCCAAGAAAGAGAAGGAAAACCTAATATAAGGAATGACCACGGCACATTCCAAGATTGTACAGAACTTTAATATCTGTCTACTTGTGTTAAATGTTTTTATATAACGTTGTTGCCTGAACGAAACATGTTGTTTCATTTAATAATTTAAGTAAATCTACAAAGTTTATCACTGAAAAAGTTTTTATGTTTTTGAAACAGTCACGGTCAGTATGGCTTTACAAAAAATTTGCACGGATTTATGCTTGATGTATTCCCCGACGGCGATGGCATCTTCGCACAGGATAGCCGTCTGCATCAGAAGGCCAGAATCGAGCTACAGTCGTTTTTGGGAGCATGATAGTGAACTCACGTTGATATCTTGTCCGCCAAATTCTCCTGGTGTGAACCCTATGAAAGACATGTGGGACGTGGGCGGGCGACAGTTGCCCGCTCACAAACCGCCGACCCTTAACGTACCTGAATGCGTAACGCTTGTTTAGACATCTGCTGCCACGTACCTGCGCAAACCTACGAAGTATTTTCCGAATGCATGCCATGCAGAATCACAGTTGTATTGCGTTCCAGATTCCCGAGATTGGACAACACACTACTAAGCGAGTGTGTTGGCTCAACAGTGTATTATCAAACTGAAGTTTTAATGAACAAATATTTAATAATAACTTTTAATAAAAATTACATATTTTTATTTTTAATTTATAACTGCATGAACATGCAGTTATTCGTAATAAACTAAAACTTGGTAAAAGAATTACAGAATACCTATTGTTAAATGAAAAATTTTGAATATCACTAATGCAGTTTTTAATAATGTGCTTGTATATATTCATAGCCTCTAGAAATAAATAAGTATTTTCTTTTTTCTTTGATGTTTCACATTTTTGTACCAAATTTTAATGCATTATGAACACTCACATTTTCATTTGATCATGAAATTCGAAATAAATAAATAAATGTTATTTATATTTAAAATATTATGAGTTAGTGCTTGTTGGTTAATGTTCCATTTCTATAATAAATAGAGAATTAAAATAAAAGCAAATAAAATTTGCGTCTAGCGAGATTCGAATTGGTAACCTCGCTATTACAAGACTTTAAAGTTACACACATAACTATTGGCGTTTCACTTTTAAAAAATCCCGGATCAATTTTAAGAATATTGGTGTGTACGTATGAATGAAATAGAAGAGGGCAGAGCAGTTCGAAAGGTCCCGTTGTCAGGTAAGACTGTCCCGCTGTTCCTTGAACAGCGGCCGTTCCCTTCGGATGCTGGCGTAGTTCTCTCCCGTGTAATGCACGGCCAGCTACGGGGGAACAAGCGGCCCACTAAACGGAACCGTCAGGAAAGTGGGGGGGGGGGGGGGGGCGGATGTCATAAACATTGCCAGCAGCTGGTAACTGCTGAGATAAGCGGGGACTCGCTGGTCGTAAGGCAGCCGTTCAGATTCGCCAAGGCTGCATAGTCGGTGGTTGGCGGGGGGGGAGGGGGGGGGGGGGGCTCGTTAACAACTGCACCCCGTCCGTGACGTCACCACAGCAGTTAGCCAGCCTTATCGGAAGCGGACCGACGGCGCAGTGTCAACACGGCGGCTGCATGTCACTCGGCTTCCTACAGCGCACAGTAAGTGAGAAACATTTCCTTGCACGTAATATACAGGGGGTTGGGAAAAAATATTGAAAAAACAGCGTGAAACACATGGTTGAAGATAACTGCATATGTTCGCCAAGCCTATATGTGATGCCGTCGTCTCTGACCACGACCGGCACTAATACGTTGCAAGTTTCAGTCGTATTCGTAACATTGTCTATGTATTTTTGGGTACATTATGTCGGAGCTAGGTGGGTGCATTGGTGGTGCTCATATGATGGGTGCCTCCATAACAAAGGGAGCGTTGGAGTTTAAGGTCAGTACTGAAGATTCATACCCAATACACAGAAAGCAGAAATACATCGTCCGCTAAATAAAAAGGCAGACGAAACTGTGTGTTAAGTGGTCGTGAAAGACGGTCAATGAAGAGGATTTTGACGAAAAGTAAGAGGACTGCAGCTGCAAAAGTAACTGCAGAAATGAATGTCGCACTCACGAATCCTTCCAGCATCAAAACACGAAGGCCGCTTCACACGCAGGGAATTGCAGGGCGAGCTGGAATTGCAGAACCACTCATGAGTGATGTAAGTGCCCATAACACCATGGTGCTGAAGCCATAGAACCTGTACTGTAGAGCAATGCAAAAAAGTCATTTTGTCGGATGTGTCTTGCTGCAATCTCTTTCCAGCCTAAGGCCGAGTTTACATCCCAAGAGTGAAACATGTCAGCAGTTAGGTGATGATATGGGCAGCCGTGTCGTGGTATTCCATGTGCCCCGTAGTTATTCTGGGTGGTCGCAGCACTGTGGAAGATTATGTGACCAATTTGGCTGATCGGGTGCATCCCATGGTGCAATGTTTGTTCCCCAGTGATGATGATGTGTCCCAAGGCGACACAGCTCGCTCCGTCCAGGTCTGGTTTTGTCAACGTGAGGACGAACTGTCGCTTCATCAGATTCACCAGATCTCATTATTATTGAGCCTTTGTGATCTGCTTTTCTGCTTTGGAGAGAAGGGTGCGTGATCGCTATATACCTCCTTCATAGTTACCTGAACTTAACACTATTTTGCGGGAAGAATGGTATAAAATTCCCTTTCAAACCATACAGGATCCGTATTTATCCATTCCATGACGACTGGAAGCTGTTTTTTGTGCCAACGGTTTTCTCTTACACTAATTAGGCATCTTAAATGTGTTGTGTTTGTGCTATTTCCATATTTCTGTCCACCCCCATCTATCTTCTGAACTAAATAAATAAAT
This sequence comes from Schistocerca serialis cubense, assembly GCF_023864345.2. Taxonomy (NCBI): domain Eukaryota; kingdom Metazoa; phylum Arthropoda; class Insecta; order Orthoptera; family Acrididae; genus Schistocerca; species Schistocerca serialis. Next base: position 567,943,385 of record NC_064638.1, read on the forward strand.
ATATATGACACGCGAGGAAGGTGCCGAAATAAATCAAAACTGATTATGGAACAATAAGAAAGATTACAAAATACAAGTATCTAGGTGAATTAATTCAACGAAACGCTTTGGATAAAGAAAATGGCAAAGAAAAGTGCAAGGAAAATGGAAGTGGCATTTCCTCTAACAAAAAATTTGCATAACAAGAAATCTTTATCCTTAAATGTAAAAATCTAGCACTACAGCAGTCATCAGACGACAGTGCTTTTACTCTCCAGAACAGTTTTCGTTAAATACAGCCAAACAATTAGGCGAAACTGAAATAGGAAAGGAAAATAGGTAAATCTTGGGACCAAAATATGGTAGTTGTAAATGAACATTAATAAGTAATAAATGAAAGATCAGAGCGAATATTACATAAAATGAGGAAGAAAAGAGTTTTGTTCTATAAACACCTGAAAAGGCAATATGAGAAAAGCATAGTGAAAAGGATTTTTAACTTTTTAGACAGAAACCTTAAAAGATCAACGACGTGGATGAAAGAAGTTGAAGCAAATCTGAGGAAAACGAAAATAACGCTGGAAGAAATAGGAAAAAGAGGAAAGTTGAGAAGAAAAGTAGGTTCAAATGGTTCAAATGGCTCTAAGCACTATGGGATTTAACATCTGTGGTCATCAGTCCCCTAGAACTTAGAAATACTTAAACCTAACTAACCTAAGGACATCACACACATCCATGCCCGAGGCAGGATTCGAACCTGCGACCGTAGCGGTCACGCGGTTCCAGACTGAAGCGCCTAGAACCGCACGGCCACATCGGCCGGCAGGAAAAGTAGAAATAGGGGGAAACAAAGAATGCAGGTGCGGCGGGAACGGAAGAAAGAACAGAAAAAATGAAAAATTAGTGAAAATCAAGGAGAAACTAAAGACGACATATGTTATATCGTAACTTATAACTAAGTTATAACGTAAGTTTTAACTAAGGGGAACCAATACAAACACAGAGAAACCTAACACATATGGTATTTAATACGTGACACGACAACAATGTAAATCATTTTACATTGAACAGACAAGCAGAAACTTTGATACTAGATGCAAAGAACACAAGAGCATTAAAAAGTAACCGTTGTCATTCTCAATTTGTTGAACACCTTATGGACAACAAACGCAGCCCAGACACACATTAACACCGACCCGAAAATTCTGAAGTCAGCAACAGCCCCCCCCCCCCCCACACACACACACAAAAACTAATAATTGAAGAAAGCTATCAAATACAAATAGCCGAAGGAAACTAAATACTAGTCAAATACACACCTCTCTGCAACGGCTCTAGGTTTTTTGCCCTGAAAGAACTATCACAAAACACACAGACAAACACAATCTTCCACACAGAATTAATTAATGTTACTCCTAACCACAACATTCCCAGTCGTAAGAGTTCGAGGTAAATAGCTTTTCTACATTAAATTCTATGTATTTGCAGATGACAGACAGTGAAAGGAAAACAACTGTAATGTTAAACTAAAAAACTAGGAAAATCACAGCATGTGGTGAAGACCATTTTTCGTGTTTTCAAATAGAAGACGATAAAAGCCCACGGATGATGCTAAAACTTTAGTGAAACATGTCTGGGTATACAAGAAAAGAAAAACTTGTTTTGCTTCCAGAAACAAATTTATAAGTTATGCCACGTGGTCCTCAGCAGGCCGAACCAATAAAGAAAAGTGATAGCAGAAGCTTGTGCACATTGTCTCAGTTGCAATATCGGAAGCTGGCGTTACCCCACAGCAAAATGTGAAGAGACTACACTTAAGACTGTATCCTTTGCTCTTTTGGCAGGTGCAGAAGGCAGTTATACTGAATACGTGCTTGATGCCGAGAAAAAAAGCTGTTTATGGAGAAAAGTGAGTTAAAAATTATAAACTTCTACACCCTATTATTTTTAGACACATTCACAGGATATGATTACATCCTTTGGCGATTTCTGCTATATTTTGGCCTTCTTTAGCAGCCATATGTCACAAGTGGCATGTGGCGAGCAAAGCATCTGCGACATGCATCACCGTACTCAAAGTAATGTATACGTGCTGAAGGTAGCCAATGTATGGCCGAAATTGGCAATAATTGTAATCGTATTTTGTGATTGTGTCTAAAATTAAATGGAACATTGCAGAACAGTTCGTTGAGTTCTCCCAGGACATGGTCAACATACACGTACTGATAACTTATTGTTTAAGCCATTATCATTTTCAGTCCCATGCCAAAATGAATTGTTATTATTGTTATTATTGTGGAAAAGAAAAGTCAACTGCAGTATGAATAACATATATAAGAAAAGAACTAAAAAGGAACAATATCAAAGAATCTGAAATAACAGACAGTGATTATATTAAGAATAAAGTAGTTACTTCAGAATGCATTCAAGGAAGAGAAAATTAAAAATCAGCAACAACATGGACGAAAGAAAGGAAAACCTGGGGAGAAGATGGAGTATTGGGAAAACGGGGAAAAAAATAAAGACAGAGGTGAAATTGAAGTTGTTGGGTGATCTTAGTTGGTCAACACGAAAATAAAACTGACCTTATCTCTTTCTCATTAGAAGGCTAAATCCGCAGAAAATTCAGAACCAGAGGAATCATAGTTGTAAATAGGCGTGATTATAATTATTAACCATAGAAAGTTGTTGTTTGTGTATATGTAAACTTGTGAAAGTATTAGACCATTCCCGAAATGCCAAGTGAATGAAATAAAAAATGTGAACGGTGCACTGTGTATTGAAAATGAATAAAATAATCCTTAATATCTACGTGCTGAGCGAGATGTTGCATTTGTTTGATATATATGACTCTTATTCGTGTCAGATCCCAGCCATCTACTTTACGAAATCAGTCTGGCTACTGGACTTGTAGCTCACAACTGTAGAGTGACTTACTAGCCTCGACACATGAAGTACGAGGAGTGATTTGACTCTGTGAGTAATCAGTCGCACACTCAGGTTCGTCAGTGCAAAGGAAGGAGAAACACAGATGAGAAATTAACGCCCCCTCGACGACACGGTCATCAGAGACGAATCACAAGCTCGTTTTCATTGGAACCATCCCGGAATTTGTCTTTGCGTTTTAAGGAAATCAAGGAAAACCTGTATTTGGGTGGCCAGACAGAATTTGAGCCACCATGCTCCCAAGTGCAATCAGGGAAAAAGTCGCTTCGGCAGCTCATCTGTGCTACTCAGACATCTACGACAGCACCTACGTCTCCATCTATACAGCCGGCCGCTGGTGGCCGAGCGGTTCTAGGCGCTTCAGCCTAGGTTCGAATCCTGCCTCGGGCATGGATGTGTGTGATGTCCTTACGTTAGTTAGGTTTAAGTAGTTCTAAGTTCTAGGGGACTGATAACCTGAGATGTTAAGTCCCATAGTGCTCAGAGCCATTTGAACCATTTTTTACATTTATACTCCTCAAGCTACTTTCCTCTTGATGCATGGTGGGGCTACCTCGTGTATCACTGCCACCGCCCTCTCCCGTTCCTTGCGAAGGGGCATGGACAAATGTTGGCAGGTCTTTCTTTGAGCTGGAATATATCTGACTGTAGGTTCATGGTCTTCTCGTGAGATGACGGCCTGGATAGACGGGTGAGATAATGCGCTGCGTCTGGGATACCAGGAGGTGAGTCCATCCCAGATCGAATCCGCCTCACGAATTAACGATGAGAGCTGATGAGTTAGTCAGCCTGGATGTGGATTTTGAGCGGTTTTCCACATCCAGCTAGGTGAATATCGAGCTGGTCTTCACTTTCCGCCTCCTATCCACCATAACGAAACATTTAGGAAAACGTTCCCGTACTTTAACGTGAGGTTACTCTAGACGCAGACAGATGGAGTACAAAACATCCGTCTCGTGGGGAGTGGTGGTGTCACGAAGGGCATCCAGCCATAATCTACTACTAACATTGCCAAAACCTATATAACGATGTCGACACTATAAGAAACGGGAAAGGCGAAAAGAAGAAGAAGGAACACTGGAGTTTGTAGAAATAGGAATATAATGAAACAAAGAGTTGCAACACGACCTTTCCATTCAGCCAGCCACGGCCTCTGGCCTAATTTCGATACCTTAGGTACGTTATCAGTGCCAGTTATAGCTGAGATTCTACGAACTGATAAGGGAACTAATGAGGGTGGTATCACGTTACACGTCCAGTGTCAGGTTGCGCATCTGGGCAACATACATGCAAGGCCAATATCAGTCACATGGTCCTATCCATACGCCTTAAGCAAATGGATTACTTATAATCAAGACCATGACATAACTCGATACTGCTCACAAGGTATAAAATTGGCGGAAAATCCGTTTTATCTTCCTCTTTCTGTCAGCCTATGAGAGCACAATAAAACGGCGGGAAGCTCCCGCTTCCATCCTTATCGTCTTTTGTAACTAGTTTAACTGTGTACAGCTCTTCATATTAGGTCTGAGCATCTTGGGGGAGAAGTTCAGGTTTGTTATAAACAATAATTCTATAGCAATGATATAACAAATTAACTTTATGGTTCGTTATTAACAATTTCTTTTTCGCAACACAATTTTACGACAATTTTTTGTTCTTTATTCATATTTTGTTCTTTTATTTACGAAATTATTTGTTGGTTTTTTACAAAGCTTTCTTTACTTATACAGAGCATTCGGAAATTCCCGCTATAAACTTCTAGGACTTGCGAGAGGAGAGTGAATGCATAATATTTTGAATAGGAACCCACGTCCGGAAACATCATACAAGGACGCTACAGCGTGTCAAAGTTATAGGCACCGGTGCCTGTAAATGTATTCAGTCATGGCATTATAAATTTTCTAGGTTGCAGAGAAGAATAAATGTATCAACCTCAGGCAGGGCTCTCTGTACCAGAAACGAACGAGTCGAAAGTTATAAGCGAAAACCAGTCTGATACCTCTGACAGTCAAATATAGGTACTGGTACTCTTGTTGAGAAGATTGTAGGGTAGGCAACTTTCAGCGGTGGTAGTATGGAACAAAACAAGACAAAAATGTGTAGTAAACATGGCTCCAAAATGCACACATTAAGAGCTGTGAGCACTTGTCCAACAGAGGAGATGTTATATGCGATTGCAGGCTTTCTCGGCGTATTTCAACTACGAAGTCTTCACGGGTTATCAGCCGAGTGGCGTCGTTTTCTAGTCGGACGTTTCAATGGGTTGCGTATCCACCATCTTCAGGCGAAGATGAACAAGTCTCATAGTTCCAGTTTCATCATGCCAAATAACTTTGGCGTCGTCTCTAGGAGGCACATTATAGCAAATCCCCAACAGTTGGTCTTATTCCTTTCCTCGGTCCAGCTGCATAAAAATCGACGGAATCACGATCAGAACACCCAGGAGAGTATGCAGGATCATCACCATCAGATAATTCGCCAAACCTACTGCCCTCACTCTCACTGAATTCGCTTTCCTCGTCCAGCCAACCTGCAATGTTTCAGTGTTGGTCACAGTCACAAACTCACAAGAAAACAACCACAGAATTTCACAGAAACACGACTTCAAACACACATAACCAGTAGTACCATTGCCGCGCGACTTATCGCCAGTGTAGCAGAGGTCGTAAATACAAGAAAACAGTTGACTGCAGGGCAAACTAAAAGAGTCCACTGCCACACTATCTGTGAACGAATTTCGGAACCAAAAGTACACAGTCTTTCCAGGAGGTCAGTGCAACTATACATCAATTCGAATTCAGATCAGCTGTTTATACAAATTAAACATATGTCTTAGAATTTGAGTGTCAATTTGCTACGCTTGGCCTGCCAGGAAAGTCACTTTGTGTATCAGTTTGATGTACTTGCGGAAGAGAGATGAAACTGCCCCCCCCCCCCAATAAATGTATCAAAGACATAAAAGCTTATATCGAGACAAGAGTAAGCGCCTTACCACATCCTGTTTCATGCATTTCGGAAAAATGTCCCAGTGTGACCCTCTTGGTAAAAATTCCAAACCACTCTGATTGACATGCCCTCTGATATGACGCCATTTCTCACCCAAACTGTGATGAGGTTCTTCTGCTGATGAGCATCATTCATCTATTTCGGGCGGTGCGTCAGGTCACAGTACAGAAGCACTTTTTACTTAACAGTGGGACTGGTGTATCTGGGCATCTCTCTTTCCAGAACTGCTTCACAAGTATTAAAGAATGTGGTTGGATCACGGCAGCTGACATTCGAGTTATCAGTGTGTACACGTGATATCTTGTCCCCAAATGTGACAGCTATCGTTGATTAGTCTAGAGCAGCTGCAGGACTCACTTGAGTGGGTGTGCTGCTTGTGCTAGACTCAGCGTGAAGTTGCAGTTATCTGCAGTGGTTCTGGTGATGATTACAAGGTGGGCCATGGCACGAAGAGCATGGCCAAGACCATTGCAAACTGACCGAAGTCATGATTCAGTGCCACAGACTAGCCTGGGACGTCGACAGGCTGGGCTGCTCTGCAGATGATGGAGAGTAGCCTCCTGCATAGCTAGCCATGGATGCCTCATCGCAGATGGTGGACGCAACTGCTGCCAAGGTGTATGGCTGGCTATGGGTAAACCATCATTGATGGCAGAGCAGGCTGCTGCATGCCTGGCTATGGGTACATCAACATCATGGGCAGCAGAGTGGGCTACTGCATGGCTGGTTGTGGGTATCTTCGTGGGCAGCAGACCAGACTGTTGGAACATCAGCACAGATGATGGGCTGGGCTGCTACATGTCCGACTACTGGTGTACCTTCGTTATTGAGTCAATGGCTGCTGCTGCAGGTGCAAGTTTGCCACCCATTATCTCCTCTACGTCACCTGCATGGACAGTAGGAGGAAAATATTAAGTATAATGGATCACTTAAAAAAAGATCAGTTACATGTAGGCGTCTATAGTGTTTCAACTCAGGTTCAAAATTCATCACACTCGAATTAGTTTATGGGATCCTGTTGGCTGCTGTCTCCATCATAAAATGCATCTAAAAACAAACAAGAATGTACTGTGTTAATAATCCATGCATGCTTCAGTGCATGTGTTGGGAGTTAGTATTGTTAGGAGAGGAATAGAAAGAACTACTCTCTATGTTTCACTGCTCAGTAACCAACGTTGTACCCCACAAAAATGCTGGAGAATGGTTTCATAAGCTGTTAACACATTCGTCCAGTATTTACCATAATAGAATGCACCTACAAGCAGACAAAAAACACATAACGTTAGTAATGCATGCATGCAATTGTGTGTATATTGGGTGTGTGTGGGGGGGGAGGTGGGGAGGTGTTAGTATTGATTGTAGAAGAATGGAAAGAACTACTATTCACATATTCGCTCTTCAGTGACTGGCATCAATTCCCATGAGCTCAATGTAGAGAGTATTGTTGGCTCTACTAGTAGGGAGATATCCAGAACATTATCACAGTTATCGCTAATTACTATGGGAGACTGAAGCAGCATTGAACCAATGGCTTAAAGGTTCAGCCACAGCACTTTATCCAACCCCATACCTTCGAACTGGTTGAAGAAGTCTGCAACAGACATAAACAAAAACCATAATGTTAAGTAACTGGCTTATGATTCACACTCATAGAGAGGGAGAGGGAGAGATGAACAGAAATCATGTCCACATATCTGTAGAATCATTTTCAAAGACCAGGCTGTGAAGCTTATCAGTGGCATCTTCGTCAGCTTCATAAAGCTGATAGTGGAGATGAAGGGAATGCTGGCATGGTTACTATTAAGAAGCAATGGGGAGTTGGTCCAAGAGGGGATAAAAAGAATGCAGGGATGGTTACTATCGAGAAGCACTAGAGTGTCACTCTAGACAGTGTACGCAGTAGGGGATGAGTGCTTGGATAGCTATTGAGAAGTGCCAGACAGTCACTTTGGCCATTCTACTCACGAGCGGAAGGAAGGGAAGTGACTCCTCTGAGCAACCAGACTGGAATGACTGACTGCGCCGAAACCGCCACTTTTATAAGTGAGATTCACATGTTTCAGGCAATATAAAACAACAATGCTTGTCACTTACCTGGAAGGTTCATTCGCATAGATGCGAGCGAGTCAATGCATTTCCGCTATCATGCCGCCGTGTTCTTTGATCAGAAGATAGCTTAAAAAACGGTCCTGTACAGACAAGTCATAGTACATTGTTTGGATGATTCATGTAAGGTTGATCTCGTGAATATAATAGAACACTTATTATCAAAGAAAGGTTTTACACATATTTTAATGATAGTAGATATGTATTCTGAATTGGCCTGGGCTCTTCCTCTGAAGATAAAGACTGAGATGGACGTTGCATTGGTGTTTGAACAATTGCTGCAGACCGATATAAAGTTGAATTTTGCAAGTCAGTAATTAAGCAATATGGGATATACCACTATTCAACAGCCTTCCACACGAAAGCGAGCATTGTGGAGTATCTGAATAGGACCATTATAACCTCTATGTAGATACAATTTAGTGTTCATAATTCATACACATGACTTGATATTCTCTCACAAATTATTGAGGAAATTAATCGAACTTGACATTACACAAATAGGATGAGCTCTATCAACGTACATGCCAATGTAATTCTAAATATTATTTATTAAGATGGTGGATCCGCACAAAAAGAGTTCTGTGTGCGTGATTTTGTGTATATTTCGAAATACAAAACTGCGTTTGACAAGCCTTACCTTCCTAACTGGTAAAAGAAGATATTTCCTGTGTCTAAAGTACAGAGGACATAGCCAAGAACTTACATTATAAAAGACAGTGACAGTGAAGAAATCGCTGGGAATTTTTACACAGATGAATTTCAGAGAAGTTCTGAATCAGACGTTTTTCTCGTAGAGCTCTCCATAAGGTGTTGCAGGAACACGGCTTTAGTGAAATGACATGGTTTTCCAACATCTCAAAACATTTGGGTACATGCTCGCGATTTGCTATATGTTGTTGTTATTGTTGTTGCAGTCTTCAGTCCAGAGACTGGTTTGATGCAACTCTCCATGCTACACTATCCTGTGGAAGCTTCTTCATCTCCAAGTAACTACTTCAACCTACGTCCTTCTGAATCTGCTTAATGTATTCATCTCTTGGTCTTCCTATTTGCTACATAACAGGGTGCAAAAACCTCATATAGTGCAGTAGCATACCATACTTGGAAGTGCATGAGCAAAGGTGCTAGTGAAGTAGTTTCTTTATAAACTGCCAGTTGAACTTCATATTCCCGGATACAATTTCTATGGACTGGAATGAAACTGAAAGCCTTCAAGAATTATAACTCCAGTACCTAGCGAACTGCACAGGCAGTATATACTTACCTGAACCCTGTAGGAGGAGGAGGAGGAGGAGGAGGAGGAGGAGGAGGAGGAATGGGAATAAATAGACAGTTTTAGTAAAGGGCAATATCATTTATTGATAATCCAACTTAAAAATAACCGTACATTTTCCGAGGCACAAATACAATCATTTATATCTCTGTCACTATACTTTTTCCTCAGTCCCTGAATAGCTGAGCACTTACAAGCGTCAAGGTTCCTTATTGGCAGACTTTTGAAAATGTCACGAAGCCATGAAACTGTTTCACGATCGTTTGTTTAAAAAAATGTTCTCGCTATGATTGTAGATTCATAGCACTGTCAGCATTTGTTGATACTGCAGTCTGCCTTTGTGCCGTCACTTTCCATGGCGATCGTGGGTTAACCAGGCAGCTGTCCAGCGAGCCATGACACTCAGTGCTGTTCTATTCGATTTGGGTGAAGCAACGATTATTGTAAACATTATCAGTACTCGCCAGGGTTTTCGAATGCAACGAATGCAAGATCTTTGAACACATATTGTCCCCATTCTTCGTGAAACCTCTGCACGTCCACAACGGTCTTCACCCTTTGAGGTGCCATCATGGAGTTCGTCTGGTGTGAAGCAGCACCACCACAATTAATCACTGAATCGCTGCACATTTCCTGTGAGAGGTGAATAAGTAATAATTCGATCGTGCAACAATAATGTGTGCCGGCCGGTGTGGCCGTGCGGCTCTAAGCGCGTCAGTTTGGAACCGCGTGACCGCTATGGTCGCAGGTTCGAATCCTGCCTCGGGCATGGATGTGTGTGCTGTCCTTAGGTTAGTTAGGTTTAAGTAGTTCTAAGTTCTAGGGGACTGATGACCTCAGTAGTTAAGTCCCATAGTGTTCAGAGCCATTTTTTTGAACAATAATGTGTCTGCTGCTGTGTTTGGTGGGAAGCTTTCTGGTCAATGAAATTCAATGCAGATATCCATAGGGCCTGCTTTGATACTTTCGTTTGGTTTCGAGCAATAACTCATGACAACTGGTCGTAATTCTTTTAACTTCTATGGGCTGAACATAATTCCAAATTCATCGCCCTCATAGTGAGAAGAGCTAAATCTCGAACCAGTCAAGCTGTAGATTATCATATGGGTAAAATACTGTATTCAGCAACACTTTCTCTTTGGCTATGTTACAGTTGTCGAATACACTGCCACCCGTAGCCACAGTCCATTTCCTGTCTATCTGCAACTCTTGAATAATGAATCGAGGCGTTTCTAGTTGAACGGATCAACCATCTATGTCCCGAGGTCGTCGGTAGAACTGGATACTCATAGAATTCCCATGAAGAGAAACTTAATGGCAGCTCACCTTCAGAGTGTAGCACACGTAAAAGTTCGTGCGAGGCTCATTTGATATAGATATGTTTGGTACTTTCTACACCAATTATCCAAAACAGTTTTTTTTTTCTGCAGCTTGTGCTTCTTGAATGTACACATTATTATCTGTAGCACTTCAAACGAGAATCAGTTCCTGCTTATCATTCATAGCGGTTCGCTATGCTATTATTTATTGACCCGTCAATGAAACATCACGTGTTTTGTAGAGCATTCAGGTCTGAAGCTGATGTGTATACGTAAGCTTTGTGTGTTGTTGTGATTCCAATAGTTCTTATGCAATCGACTTTGAAGCCCATTAAGTTCGTATTATTTCTTGAAACAGATAGGTGAACGCATTATGTGTAAGTCGCCAAGTCTCTGCTGGAGTGCTTCCATCATCCTTCATAAATGTGCCTCCCAAGTATAGGAAACTACCGCTAAGAGTTGTTATATCATCTTCAAAGTGCATCAGAACTATAATCTCGTCATTACTATTGAACATCGCCAAAGCAAAAGGTTTGTGAGAGGATATGTCTTTGACAAGTAATTAGTTCATCATATTGAGTGTCGTCATTGTGAGATTTCAATCGTGTTGGCTTGAGGGACTCTTAATTCTGACGTACTATCGCCTTGTCCTTCCGCTGCAGAGTGGAGCACTGACTGGTGTGTGGGCTGTTTTTATATTTTATGCCTACAGTTCCGCTATTGCTGCTCTTTCAATCGAAGGTGTACCACGATTTCCTCTTACCGAAAATCAACCAGTTTCGTGTCCTGGCTGACGAAGCTCAACCTGAAATGGTCTATTGTCCGAAAAGTCATGGGAAATAGATTGGAATACAGGGAATCTTAAAGAGTTTGCCTCCTGGTCCCATTGTAGGAAGGAGTATGTATTAACCTGGCGTTAACGTACGAATTAGTTGCGATATTACATTCGAAACGGGTCATACTAAGAAGTAGAATATCCCCTGGTTGTTCTGATTCTTAAATTTTCTCGGTATTATTAGCCAAAACTTGGATCCTTGAGAAATTGACGTGGTGATGTGCATGCTGCTTGTTTTTGTGCATTCGTCCGGAGAGACATTACGACAGAAATATCCACAGAGGTATGAATAGAAGTGTTGGTAGCGTAGAAAATTGCAGAGCACACGGCTATTGGCGAAGTAGTGGTACAATTCTTCCCTCGACTGTACATTTTCATACGAGTGAAAGCAGAGTACATTGTTCTGTTTTCTTTTGACATGCGCAACCCAGTACTTTTTAGATGGCCCTGCGACGTCTAAATACACAATCCCACATCCCTGCATTTTCTAATCGTCTTTGACAAAATATTCTGCATAAACACACTATGAAACCTTGGGAGTTTGTATTTCTTGACGAATTTAAGAAGACCAGTACTGTTAAGCGGTCTGTCAGGTAGTATAGTCAGACCAAGCCCTTTCTTGTATGGTTTTGAATTTAATCCTTTACCGATAGCGACGGTCTCCATCACCCTACTGTACCTTTTAGAGTCCTGTAGTTGCTGCTGAGTATTTCTTCACTGTTTGGGCTATGATGGCAGCTTTTACCACTAATGAGCCGATTGTCGATAGCTCCGCTAACGTTGGATTTAAAAATGGAATAATCCACCAGAAGTCTTAGGTATTGGCAGAACCTAGCCATTTTAACATAACTTCTTCTTATTTTCTTCTTCTTCTTCTTCTTCTTCTTCTCATTCTTCAAGGTGCCTTTTGCCACCACCACTGATGATTGCATGTAACTTTTTTAACACCCTGTAGCTTTCTTCTTCTTTAGTGTGTAATGAGCCACACTCATTATTTGCATTAAACTTATTCCAGCACGCAGTTTAAGTTTGGTACATTTTGCTTTATCATCTGCAAATGCCACAGTACAGTGTCCTGTGTCGATGTTCCTTTTGCGACTCATTTGTTCGGCTTTATCGGCTAAAATATGATATGCAGTTTGACGTTCTGCCAACCCTTGATTTGCAGGATATGCTAAATCATAGTCCTTGCATGCCTCGTCAAGCAGATTAATTCCCATATCACCACAAGCCAGACCCTTTTTCAGTTCCATTCCGGTCCATAGAAATTGTATCAGGAATATGAAGTTCAACTGACAATCAGTAAAGAAACTACTATCACTAGCAGTTCTGTTGATGCACTTCCTAGCGCTGACGTAGGCTACTGCACTGCATGAGGTCCTTGCACCCCACTATATGGCAAATCGCGAGCCTTCACCCAAATGTTTTATGATGCTGTAAAACCACGTCATTTCACTAAAGCCGTGTTCCTGCAACACCTTCTGAATAGCTCTATGAGAAACACAGCCGATTCTGAACTTTCCTGAAATTCGTCTGTGTAAAAACTCCCTGCAATTTCTTCGCCGTCACTGTCCCTTAATATGTAAGTTCTTGGCCATGTCCTCTGCACCTTTGACACAAGCAATATTTCCATTTACCAGTTAGGAAGGTAAGACTTCTCAAACCCACTTTTGTTTTTCGAAAAACATACAAAATCACGTACGTAGAAATTTCGCTGGTGCACGTCCACCATCTTAATACAATTGTTTGGTGTATTCAGAATTACATTGGCATGTACATTGATAGAGCTCATCTTAATTGTACAATGTTAAGTTAGATTATATGCCTCAATAATTTGTGGGAGAATGTCGAGCCATGTATGTGTATGAACAATGAAAATTAAATTGTATCTACATACAGGCTATAATGGTGTTATTCCGATACTCCACAATGTTCGCTTTCATGTTGGAGATTGTTCAATAGTACGCGGCGGCGTGGTTCCTTCCGTCCTTTTACCTGCACCTGCCTGTGAACTCGTTGCAGCAGATCGCCGGTAGGAAAACCGAGCAGAAACCTACCGTACTGCATCTCGCATCAGGCTGCATACAACGTAACTATTCTAAGAATCGGGAAAAGGTATTAATTTTGAATGAAAGGTGAATATACTGGCTAAACTTCGGCATATTCTGAACCCTGATAATTTACACGTTCACTGCCATGCCCGTGCTAATAGTAACAAAGTCATGCACAAACGCTTTCATTCGTGTTAGCAAGTTTATGGTAACGTATGTCCCGAAATCTGAACAGCTGCTAAGCACAGATTGTTCTTAAACGAAAATGCTCGCCACACTATTAAGTTTACTGGTCTCTAATGCACTCAAGTTTTTGGTCACCGATCTGCTCAATATGCCACGCGGAATTACTCTTTTCTCATACACAAAATTACTTAAAAGTCCGTACTTTCCAAAACACACACCGGAATAAATATTCATCCACTTTAAAACCGGCAAACTATAACTTTCTTCGGAGTTCATAATGCACACGACCGTACCATTGAAAGGCTGGGCTCCGACTGCTTAAGACAGCTGTAAGCATTCTCTGTATCCAAGAGAAAAGCCGTGTGAAGAATACTCCGTTGTGATTGGTCAGTTTTCTTTATGGCCAACAGAAGAACATTATTCTCCGGGGTTAGTCCGCGCCTTTCATTACTAAGCAATCAACAAATAACACACTTTCGAACTGTACTTTTTCCCGATATAAATAGTTAACATTCTGGTATTTTTTGTACTTTACATTAACTACTTTAAATTATTAACTACTCTCATTTGCACTCGAATTAGCTTTCCTTTTACCATAAACTTACTTAACATATTATGATATAAAATTCCACTCCGTCTGTCTTAAAAATTTCTTACGCTAGTTCGTACAGCGTTTATCAGCAGAACAACGATCTACATATTTACTTTAGACCACATTCACGCATCATTCACTCTACTAAAACATATACAAAACTGTACAAATATAAACAAACAAAAAAGCCTTCATGAAGTAAATAGAACAATTTACAAAACCATTCTCTTGACCTTTTCTTGAATGTCTATGTGCACTACTGTACTCTGATGGATGAAAATTAGAACTGCGTAATCGACTGAACCCGCTTCGGACCATCTGTCACTGTGCACGCATGTGGCATTCTCCCGATACGCAGGCTCTAGACAGGAGCGATGTAAGGCGCCAAACCCCAAGTGATATATTCCATATCGCTTAATTATTTACTTCCAGACTTCACTTTTGTACCAGTCAGGAGCAATTGTTCAAACACAAGTGCAACTTCTGTCACAGTCTTTATCTTCACAGGAAGAGCCCAGGCGAATTTGGAATACATATCTACGATCATTAAAATATGTATGGACCCTTTATTTGATAACGAGTGTTCTATTATATTCAAGAGATCAGCCTTACACGAATCATCCAAACCATGTATTATACTACTCTGTACAGGAGCGTTTTTTTCAAGCAAGCATGTGGATTTCAAGGACCTCTGTCTCCATTACTCAATGTATCTTTCTCGAAGCTGCGAGATGACTGATATTATTTCATTCAATGGTGCCTGACAGTTGCCTTTTGTGCATCTGTAGAGTATCTCATCAAGTCAGAATGGCAGCGTTCTGATATGTAATTGAACGGTGCGTGAAGTCTTCCTTGGCCTTCCTGTATACTGTGGCTGCAGTATCTTCCAAGATGTATCTGGTTCACTTGAGTCGAGTTGACGGTTTCCTCAGGGCTGTTTTGGGATACAGCATCCATAATGCCTGACAACCATTAACCGCTGCATCTTCGTAGAGTACACAGCCCCCCGATATGTGCTCTGGAGTGCCCACACTGCTACAGGAGCCACTATCATTCCTCTGTCTCTTTGGGTTTGTACAGATATATCGTATATGGGCCGCGACCTATCAGGTGAAGTATCAGTGCGCTCGATGGGTGAACAAACCTCTCTCCATGATATTAGGGAGAAATTAGTATTTTCTACTGCCTGTGCCTGAAGTGTCCCATTCAGTTTGCCACAGTTGTAATATGCGATACTTCATCGTATTGGCCTGAGTTCCATGTATCCTTAATATCATTTAATTTTCAATGAAGGGCTTCTTTTTCCTGATTATAGTATTACTAACAGTGCATAATTCGGGGCAGTGCAGTAGGCAACCCTCACTGAACTCTGCACTCTATAAGCCCAAGTGCTGACGCCATAGCCTACAGCTGTTGCTAATCTAGATTGGTGATATGGTCTGATTGTTTCCATGGGAAGTAGAAATTGCTTATTGGCGATGGTGATAATTATGTGTATCACCTTTGTACACTTCCTGACTGCTTCCTCTATACGACGTGCAACTCTACAGCTTTCATCCAGAAATGACACTTGACGTCTCGTTACTAGTTTTCTTCTAATCGTTAGATCGTCTAACTTCATTTTAGGATTTCTTGCTATGTTCCCCTTTCATTAGGAAGTACTTAGTTTTGTGAGATGCTAGTGACAATTTGACACTTTGACACCATCCATCGAGTTCAAGAAGTGCTGCATTACACTTGACTTCTATAATGCTTATGGACTGACTGCTTACGGCAAACATGTCATTTACAAATGCTACCAGTCCACTATGGAATGGACAGTGTCTTGAAAGGAGGATATAAGATGAACATCAACAAAAGCAAAACAAGGATAATGGAATGTAGTCTAATTAAGTCGGGTGATGCTGAGGGAATTAGATTAGGAAATGAGGCACTTAAAGTAGTAAAGGAGTTTTGCTATTTGGGGAGCAAAATAACTGATGATGGTCGAAGTAGAGAGGATATAAAATGTAGGCTGGCAATGGCAAGGAAATCGTTTCTGAAGAAGAGAAATTTGTTAACATCCAGTATTGATTTAAGTGTCAGGAAGTCATTTCTGAAAGTATTCGTATGGAGTGTAGCCATGTATGGAAGTGAAACATGGACGATAAATAGTTTGGACAAGAAGAGAATAGAAGCTTTCGAAATGTGGTGCTACAGAAGAATGCTGAAGATTAGATGGGTAGATCACATAACTAATGAGGAGGTATTGAATAGGATTGGCGAGAAGAGAAGTTTGTGGCACAACTTGACTAGAAGAAGGGATCGGTTGGTAGGACATGTTTTGAGGCATCAAGGGATAACCAATTTAGTATTGGAGGGCAGCGTGGAGGGTAAAAATCGTAGAGGGAGACCAAGAGATGAATACACTAAGCAGATTCAGAAGGATGTAGGTTGCAGTAGGTACTGGGAGATGAAAAAGCTTGCACAGGATAGAGTAGCATGGAGAGCTGCATCAAACCAGTCTCAGGACTGAAGACCACAACAACAACCAGTCCACTTGGGTTCTCGCTGCCACGTTGAGTTCTGTAGTATGTGCTCCAGTCCTCAAAACGTTGGCAGCAAACTAATCCCTACGAACAGCCTTTTGGTATGATCATTTCTTTTCCCGGTCATCTTTAATATGCCTGTCTTCCGTGGCAGCAGTCTCTTAGCAGTAGTACAGTGCCTCTCGACACTCCAGTGCACTAAGATGACCAAGGAGAGACGGCCATGGAAGATTATCAAAAGCGCCAGTAATATTGATAATCATTACCAGAGCGTATGCAGAATGATTGCCTGTCCCTATCGGCATTGCCTTAATAGCGCCTTCAATTGAAGATAATGGTGGCTACTGGGGTCTGGAGGGAAGTCGACGTACTAACTCATGCCAAATGTGTTTCATTGCGTTGTGGTTGGGACTCTGGGCAGAGCACTATAATTCTGGGATGCCTCTCACATGCTGCTTCATGACAGTACGAACTTTCACGCTGACATAATCATCGTCTCTGAACTGTTCCTCTACTGTACCCAGCACTCAGTGTTCTTAAATGTGTTCCTACCCTTCTGCATATAGCATTTTCTTGAGCGTAATACGGGGACCACACCATTACCACGACAAACATCGCATACCATAACACCACCCCCGCTGTATTTCACTGTTGGCACTACACATATCGGCAAGTAACGTTCTCCAGGAATTTGCCAAATCCAAATCCTTCCGCCAGATTGCCACGGGTTATAAGGTGATTCATCACTGTAAATCGCTCGTTTGCAGTCATTCACTGTGACGTGCTGTTGGTGTTGACACCATCTCAGATATCACTCAGCATTGAGCACAGAAAAGTGTAGCTTATGAGGAGCTGCTCGAACACTGCACCCATTCTTAGTAATTCACTACGCCCAGTCAGCGTGCTAGCTGCACTGTCGTTAGCACCCTAGAACTCACGAGTCATTTCTTCCGCTGATTTCATGCGATTTTTATGAGCACTCTCTGCTATTCTTGGCGGTCCCTGTCTCCCAGTACAAGAGGGTATTAGTGGTGGAGTGTTTAACGTCCTGTAGACAACGAGATCATCATCAGAGACGGAGCACAAGCTCGGATTGGGGAAGGACAGGATAAGAAATCGGCAGTGATCTTTCAAAGAACCATCCCGGCATTTGCCTGAAGCGTTTTAGGGAAATCACGGAAAACCTAACTAAGGATGGCTGGAACCGTCGTCCTTCCGAATGCGAATCCAGTGTGCTAACCACAGCGTCACCTCGCTCGGTTTCAGTACAAGAGGTCTGGCTACGCTTGGTTTAGCTGCAGTTCTTCCTTCGAATTATTAACTCACAATCACGTTACCAGCAGTCGACTTGGACAGGTTTAGAAGGGTTGAAACGGCCCTGATGGATTTGTTACTCAGGTGACTCCCACTCTGCTGTTAAATGCTTCTGTACTGGCAACGCAATACTCCCGCGCCCTTTTATACTGGCATCTGTGCATCTCGTGACCTCTACTGGTCAATACAGCATTACATATGGGGTCTGGATACTTTTTATCACAAAAAGTAGACGCAGAAGCAGCTATTTCCGTTATAAACACAATTTCGTATTCCTTCCTTTGCTGTCGTTGGCGCAACTATTTGTTAACCAAAGGGGCTCATAAAGGAATGAGGAGCGCTTCAGCACATGAACGACCCCGGAATCGATCCTTTTCAACACGTGCAACATCAGAGTACAAACGAAAATTTTTATTTTGTTACTGTTTGGCTCCGTTGTTTGTAGGATGTGAAGAATAGTATAAGCATACAATCATTTCATTTCATTCTGTTTTTATAACTCACGGAGTTAATCAACCACAGACAAGGAAAAGCATGATAATATTTTTCAAATTCCATGTGTTTCTAATTAGACTATCGGTCAAAATGCTACCACAAAAGCACCAAACTAACAAAATCGCGGACAGGCGCGCGAGTATTGCACGTATTTGGGATGCGTTTACACCTGTGTTACTTTCAGTGTGCACTGGTGGCATGCGGCCGCTGCAAGAAGAGGCAAGGAGGCGCATGCTGCGGTGCAAAGCGACGCATGCCCCTGATTTGTGCGCACGTGGAGTAGTCAGCCCATCCCACACAGGGAGGCACGCGCAACAGTCGTGCGCCTGTCCGCTGTTCACTCTGTTTGAGGCTTTCCTATACTCTTACTCACCGTTAAAACAAGAAGTTTTTTGCAAGCATTCAAGTTTTCCTTTGAGTCAGCACTTTCACAGGGTATTCTAACGAGAAACATATGCAATTTTAACATTATTACCGTGCACTTCCTTGTTTCTGGCTGGTTAACTATGTGGATTATTAAGACAGAGTGAAACTAAATAAGTGTCTACAGTTACCCACAAATAAGAACAACTTGGAAACAACGAAGGGAAACTCAAGCGAAATAGAAAGCCTTCACTCGTACTTGAGATAAATACAAGTTCAAGAAGATTTGTGATTCTGAGGGTCTTGAAGTGTCGAAGCCGTCCTGATTCCTTAACGAACTGCTTCGATTCATAAATAGTTTGCATTGACGAGAGCAAATAAAACAACACTAATATGTCTAGCAGAAATGAGCATCCACAAAGTACTTATTAGTTTGCACATGAATCGGAAACCCAACATCTAAGGTCTGATATTTCTTCAATAGCCGCCAATCATTCACTGTGTGTTGCATATCCATATACCGCAGAAACTGCACCCCTCTGTGCTTCAGAAATTTCAACTCTCAACGCATCCGGCTTAGCCAGCGAATCGAATTCATCAGAGCAACAATAAAATGTTCAGATTTTTGGATTATTTACAGGGCTTCAACCTTTGAGCTCTCACAGTGAAGAAAAACTGTGCATTCCTAATATAAATGGAAGGACTTGCCAAATGTGTTGATTTGATGATGGTTACTTTGTTCTGTTAATATGAAGTTTTCTCCTTTTTTGAGTTCATCATTATGATTACATGTTTTGCGAGACAAATAAAATTCATGCACTTCCATATTCTACGCTTCTTCACTGCAAAGGTTATGAACCTAGCAAGTGTTTTGTTCATCATACGAAGCCTTATGCGCTGAAGCGCCAACGAAACTGGTATAGGCATGCGCATTCAAATACAGAGAGATGCAAACAGGCAGAATACGGCACTATACGCCTATAGAAGGCGAGTGTCTGGCGGAGTTGTTAGATCGGTTAGTGCTGTTACAATGGCAGGTTATCAAGATTTAAAAGAGTTTGAACATGGTGTTATAGTCGGCGCCCCAGCGGTGGGACACAGCATTTCCAAGATAGCGATCATGTGGGGATTCTACGGCACGACCATTTCACGAGTGTACGCGAATATCAGGAATCCGGTAAAATATCAAATAATCGACATCGCTGCGGCCGGAAAAAGATACTGTAAGAATGGAATCAACGACGACTGAAGAGTTGTTGAACGTGACAGAAGTGCAACCCTTCCTCAGATTGCTGCAGATTTCAATGCGTGCGAACCATTCAACGAAACACCATCCATATGGGATTTCGGAGCCGAAGGCCGACTCTTGTACCCTTGACTGCACGACACAGAGCTTTACGTCTCGCCTGTAACTGTCAACACCGATATCGAACTGTTGATGACTGGAAACATGTTGCCTGTTCGTACGAGTCTCGTTTCAAATTGTATAGAGCGGATGGACGTGTACAGGAATAGAGACAACCTCATGATCTCATCAAGCCTGCATGTCAGCAGCGGATTGTTCAAGCTGGTGGAGACTCTGTAATTGTGTGGGACGTGTGCAGTTGGAGTGATCTGGGATCCTTGATACGTCTAGATACGACTGACAGGTGACGTGTACGTAAGCATCCTGTCTGACCGAGTGCATCCATTCATGTCCACTGTGCAATCTGACGGACTTGGGAATACTCTTCTGAGTTTACAAACTTCCGCTTGCCACCAAACTCCCCAGACATGAACATTATTGAGCATATCTGGGATTCCTTGCAACGTGCTGTTCGGAAATGATCTCCACCCCCTTGTACTCTTACGGATTTATGGACAACCCTGTAGGATTCATGGTGTCACGTATCTCCAGCACTACTTCACACATTAGCCGAGTCCACGCCACGTCGTGTTGCGGCACTTCTGCGTGCTCGCGGGGGCCCTACACGATATGAGGCAGGTGTACCAGTTTCTTTTGCTCTTCAATGTAAGTAAAGTTAGGTGTCGTCAGCCTGCCTTTAGAGGACACGTTTCTGCTGCAACCTCGTTGCCGCACGCAGCCAGCACGCCTGGCAGGCTCTCATAAACAAACTAGTTTGGGATATCGGACAGCGATACATCGAATTAGCGGAATCAGCTACGCGATATTTTTAATCGACATTGTCCAGCCTATATATCAGTAACATAGATTTTTTGTGGCGATACAATCGGATATTATTATCATCCTGAAACTCACAACAGAGAAATCTGCTCCACATTTTTTAATAGTGAAATATTTACAATATAGGAACTGTACATTTAGTTTTTTTACCTTGAAACTTGTAACCTCCTTGCAATCTAAAGTCAGACTAACAGACATATTGCATATTGGAAGTGTGGAAGAAACAAAATAGAGAAAATAGCTCTAGACATTGAAGACACTTACCAGAATTATAGGTATATTTACGAATACCACTCCATCGGCTGTTATGATGTAACTCATTCGCAATCTGGAGGGAAGTTACTGAATCTAGTTCCAGTCTGTATCAGATACCTAGAAATTATTTCTTTGTTGTAGGGACTTCTGTTCTAGTAGTTTTACTGTTATCAGAAGCTGGTGAGGTGATTTCTGCTCAGAGATTAATAGACTAACAGCAGTACATGCCAATAAATTAATTATTTCAAGTTATTTAGAAAATAAGTGTCGTGATTGACAATTTCTTTGTTTACATTATCTTTCTGAGTTGTTTTCTCTGTCTGTTTCTCATATACTGTAGTAAAACAAATTTATTTTTCCTCAGATTTCCATATTTATATGTAAAATAGAGTTTAATTAAATTTGGTTTTCAGTAGTCTTTTATTAATTCATAAAGTCCGCTCCTCACAGTTGAAAAAACGCATGCAGTCATAATTAAACTACACTGAGGTTTCACGACGCTCCGATACATCTTTGCGCGACGTTGCAGACTCCCCAGAATCCGAATGTGTGCTTGCTCACGTATGTGCGGTCGGTTGAACCCTGGGGTAATTAGTTTCACATCACACTTTTCCATGATTGATAAGTCTTTGAGTTCTGAGGGTGACTTCTAGAGCCGCCATTCTTTACAACCGAGGTTGTTCACCCCGGAGGATTATTCACAGCCGACTCTTACATGGAGGCAGAAGCTGACCAAAGGCCGCTCAATTTGAGAACAGTCGCTTTTGGATTTTGATTTGATTTTTATTTCATTGTTAACTCCACTAGGCGCTTCCGCTCTCTCCGCCGTTGGGAATCAGATTCCTTTTCCACCTTCGAGACCGTTGACCAGGTTTCACCTGGTAACTCTAGGCAGGGGCCTTTACAGGGTGCTACCATCCGGAGCCAGATGGACCCAGGTTTTTTTAACGAGGTGTTACTGCTCCACCTCCTCCTTCCTCATCATTTGTGAGATGGCGCCTCGGGCTTGGGACTGGCAATGGCGGAGAGACTCTCCGAAATGAGGAAATGGAGGATTGTTTCTATGGACACATACTCCGAATGAATCCCGACAGATTAACTAAAGAAATCTATGACTTCTTTTACAAAAATAGACTAAACCCAATTGGTTTAAGGAAGTGGAAAAGTATTTTGGAGAACTCCAGATTACCGAAGTCATGTTAAAGAATGGTAAGGCGAAGACCGTGACCAAAGACAAAACTAAGAGGTTCCAAGTTAAGATCAACACCAGGAAACCGATTCAGATATCAAGAGGAAAGAAAGAAGAGATCAAATAGAGTGAAGAAACATTGAGAGAAAAAGAGAGCACAAGCATCTAAGAAGCGATTGATCTGACGTACTCCAAAGATGGGTGATTCGAAGTGGAAAAAAAAAATACACTGGAGAGCCAAAGAAACCGGTACACCTACCTAATATCGTGCAGGGCCCCTGCGAGCACGCAGAAATGCCGCAACACAACGTGGCATAGACTCGACTAATGTGTGAAGTAACGCTGGACGGAACCGACGCCATGAATCCTGCAGGGTTGGCCATAAATCAGTATGAGTACGATGGGGTGGAGACCTCTTCTGAACAGCACGTTGCAAGACATCCCAGATATGCTCAATAATGTTCCATGTCTCGGGACATTGGTGGCCATCGGAAGTGTTCAGACTCAGAGGAGTGTTCCTGGAGCCAGTCTGAAGCAATTCTGGACGGCTTTGGTGTCCCACTGTCGTGCTGGAATTTCCCAAGTCCGTCGGAATGCACAATAGACATGAAAGGATGCAGGTAGTCAGACAAGATGCTTACGTACATATCACCTGTGAGAGTCGTATCTAGACGTATCAGGGGTCCCAAATCACTCCAACTCCACGCGCCCCCCAGAATTACAGAGCCTCCACCAGCTTGAACAGTCCCCTGCTGACACGCAGGGTCGACGGATTCATGAGGTCGTCTCCATACCCGTACACGTCCACCCGCTCGATACAATATGAAACGAGACCCGTACGAACAGGCGACATATTTCCAGTCATCAACAGTCCAGTGTCGGTGTTGACGGTTACAAGAGAGACGTAAACCTTTGTGTCGTGCAGTCATCAAGGGTACACGAGTGGGTCTTCGGCTTCGAAAGCCCATATGGATGGGGTGTCGTTGAATAGTTTGCACGCTGACACTTGTGGAAGGCCAAGCACTGAAATCTGCAGCAATTTGAGGAAGTATTGCACTTCTGTCGCGTTGAACGATGCTCTTCAGTCGTCGTTGATACCATTCTTGGAGGATCTTTTTCCGGCCGCAGCGATGTGGAAGATTTGATGTTTCACCGGATTCCTGATATTCGCCGCACACTCGTGAAATGTTCGTACGGGAAAATCCCCACTTCATCGTTATCTCGGAAATCCCATCGCTGGTGCGCCGACTATAGCACCACTTCAAACTCACATAAATCTTGATAACCTGCCATTGTAGCAGCAGTAACCGATCAGACACTCGTCTGCCGGCCGTTGTGGCCGAGCGGTTCCAGGCGCTACAGTCTAGAACCACGCGACCGCTACGGTCGCAGGTTCGAATCCTGCCTCGGGCATGGGTGTATGTGATGTCCTTAGGTTAGTTAGGTTTAAGTAGCTCTTAGTTCTAGGGGACTGATGACCTCAGAAGTTAAGTTCCATAGTGCTCAGAGCCATTTGAACTCGTTGTACTCTATAGTCTTTGCCGACCGCAGTGCCGTATTCTGCCTGTTTATATATGTCTGCATTTGAATACGCATGCCTACAAGACTTTCTTTGGTGCTTCTATGTCGATACTTACTACGGCGATATTCTATAATATCGTATATCAATGTAGCCTATATCTTTCGCTGTCCTAACCCTAATACAAACTCACTGGCCAGTGGCCAGGCACATAGGCATTTCTAACCTGCAGCGGCAGCTTGATCCTCCAAGTGTGAATGGAGTCACTCAAGTCCAGAATGAGGCTTGTACCTCGGAGCGTGCCCCTTCTTGTGTGTAAAACTAACAGAGGCGATGAGGTCCAAGGCGAAAACATGTGAATGCGCATTTACCCGCCCACCTTGGGAAGACTTTTATGCCTCTACACAGTGGCCCGTGCGCACAAATCAGATGCTAGTGTGACTTCGCACCATCGCACGCGCCCCTTTGACTCAACATACTGCACGCACCTAGTGCGCCCGGAAAGTAGCGCAGTTGCAAACGCACCTTCAGCAGGTGCTTGAATGCATGTCGAGTGGTGCGGCGTGCGCGTGTGACGCATTCGTAGTGCAGTGGCGCTACGCTAGCGGAAGTTTACTGGCGGCAGCGGCAGCAGCAGCACCAGTGTGTGGCGCGCTATACATAGCAGGCCGCGCCTCCGCAAATAGGCGAGCTGGCCGGACAGTGAGGCGAGCGGATCGGCTCCCAGGCCAGTGCTTGCCACGAGGGGCCACACACCTGCCGCAGCACTCCTCTGCCGCTGTAAGTACCAGAGCACTGCTGTGTCTCCAACAGCCCAAGTCACAGGTCGCGGAATCATGGCAGGCTGCAGCTGCCTACCGCCCCGCGATCTAGCGGCCCCTGTAGCTACTAGCACCAAAGCTGTCTTATCGCTGTAATTTATTTCCGCGAACGATACTGTCATTCACTCTAATTATCTACTTTTTATTTCACGTATTACTTATGTAATTACCAAGTAATTTTTTTCAAGCTGTTTAAAAGCTCATAACTTTTCTTTGCACACTGTTCTAGCTTATGAACACCGGATAAACTCTTATACGGCGGAACTGTATCGAATGTCAGGACACAGCGTAATTTAAAAAGAAAATTCGGAATTTTGAGTGATGCTCTACAGATTTAAAAAAGCATTGTTTATCAATAGACTGGCTCTGTAGCATAACGGTTAAGGTAAAGGCCTCAAGTGCAAAACACGGTGGGTTCGATTCTTGTCAGGTGCTGCTTTGAATTTTTTATTTTTAAATCTTTGTTGAAATTACTTTGGTCATTTTTACTCACTTAATTGGAAGAAGTGTGTGTTTTACTTTTATCCTTTTCTCCCATTTTAATCACCGTATTAACTTTTTTCAGTTACTCTAGTTTTTTATTCTAGTTATTCGTTTTCCATTTGGAATCTGTTCGTGTAATTTTCATTATTTTTATATGTTACCTTCGGTTTAATATCTTCCGGTTTATCAAATGGTTCAAATGGCTCTGAGCTCTATGGGACTTAACATCTGAGGTCATCAGTCCCCTAGAACTTAGAACTACTTAAACCTAACTAACCTAAGAACATCACACACATCAATGCCCGAGGCAGGATTCAAACCTGCGACAGTAGCGGTCGCGCGGTTCCAGACTGAAGCGGCTAGAAACGCTCGGCCACTGCGACCATCTATCGGTTTATCGTCCTGTATTTTTATCCATGTTATTTATTGCGTTTATTATTTCCTCTCGTCACTTTGCTTAATTTCGTTTATTTATAATCTCTTCTTTCATTTAAATCTTCCTCTGCTTTACTTTGTCCATGGTGCCATAAAAATTTATGTTTCAAATTTTTGAATGACGATTACCAAATTTCAAAGCACCTAACAAGATTCGAACCCATAACTTCTTGAAAGTGAGGCTCCTACCTTAACATTTACACTGCACAACCAGTCTGTTAAATGACCATTTTTAAAGCTATAAAGTATCGCGCGAAATTTCGAAATTTTTGTCGTAAATTACACGCAAACGAGGGCCCACCATGGTGAACGGCTGCAGGGTGTGATACCTGTGACTTTACCCTACACCACTGCATTGATGATTTCAAAAAGTCCATCCCCAACACTGGGGCCACCTCCTTGTCAGTTTTTCTGGATTTCTTTTTGCGGAATCTAGTGTTGATTTTCATGGAAGAGATTTTCGTTCTCCAGGGCTACCGTATTATACGGGGTGACCCAAAACGCTTGAACGTGCATTAATACGCGGAATAATGTAGGTAGTGATGTAAAAATTGACACATATGCACTGAAATGATATGGGATTTTATTGAAACCAAAAACGAGTGCAAAACGTGGCCAACAGATGGCGCCGGCTGTAGTGAGAGAGGGAGTCAGACCATCCCTCGCCTTTCCGCCCCATATTGCTACACGTGTGAAAGGTCTCTTGCGTACATCTCTTGGTGAGGGTCGCATGCTGGGCCACCACATCCGTCATGCTTGGTCTTCCAAGCCCCCGGACCTCAATTTGTTTGATCATTGCTTGTGGGGTTACCTGAAATTGCAGTTCAACCGCGATCGCCCGATTTCATTAGAGATGCTAAAAGGAAACAACCAGCGGCAATTTCTCATCATACCAACTGATATGCTCTACAGTGCTGTTTACAACATTGTCACTCGACTATAGGTATTGTTGATAAATGCCTGCTGATATGTCGAACATCTGTTATAAAGATCATCATCTTTGCAAAAGATCGATTGTTATCCTGGATATTGCTTTTGTATCATATGAAACGTCATCTGTTGGTCCTTCTGTGTGTGCTTTTCAATAAACCTGCATCTCATTTCAAGCACGTGAATCAATTTTTACTTCTCCATCTACATTATTCCGTGAAGTACTGCATTTATAAATGTTGACAGACTTTTGGGTCATCCTGTATACATACTTTAAAGCGATATACAGCAGTACAAAATAACAACACATCTCGAATCCAAGACAAAGACCGTACTCTGAGGCCATAGATACCGATACTTTATTGTGCAAATCGCCCCTGTGTTCCATCCCCATGTGAACGATTATCTTTCACACTGTATTTTTCTGAAATCTTTAGTTATTGAATTGCAGCACGTTATAAGAAAAACACGCGTTATATATAAGGGCCGGTCGGGTTGGTCGAGCGGTTCTAGGCGCTACAGTCTTGAACCGCGCGACCGCTACGGTCGCAGGATGGAATCCTGCCTCGGGCTTGGATGTGTGTGATGTCCTTAGGTTGGTTAGGTTTAAGTAGTTCTAAGTTCTAGGGGACTGATGACCTCAGATGTTAAATCCCATAGTGCTCAGAGCCATTTGAACCATATATACAAGGTATCTTCAGTGACTGCCAGATGGGCGTCTAATCTATGATTTGAAAATCAAGCAGCTTTCTCTCACGTTACCAATTCGTTTAAAGCTTGCAGTTTTTCTTGTAGTCACTCTGTTTCCGAAACATATCACTGCAACTGCTATTTTCGTTGTCCAGACACAGCAGTGCTATATTTCGAAAAAGAGAGTGACCACAAGAAAAACTGTAAGCTTTCAACGAATTGGTCACGTGAGATAAAGCTGCTTGATTTACAAATCATGAATTAGACGCTCATCTGACACCCAGTGAAGATGCCTTGTAAAAAAGAAAAGCGTCGGATGCATGAATAAATTAAAAAATTAATGTTCAGCACGCTAAAGGCTTTTTTTTCTTGGAAACTGTTGCGTTTTGTATACAGCTGCTGCGAAAATGGCCACCACAAGAAACTTGCTTTTAATTTCTATTCTGTCTCATCTTTCGACAGTTTCCTTTTCCTTTTGTTATGACAGTGATGCACATGTGTTATAATTCAGAAGTTATTCTGTTTCTCTCATCTTTTCCCGCTCTAAGCTCTTTAGGTTAGTCTCTTCTTCTCCATTTCTTTATCAGCCATGTTTCAGAGTTCTATAATCCATTTCTTGTGCTGTCTGCTTTATTCATTCGTTCTGGCGTAAGGTATTTTTTAAAGCTCTGTATACTTTTTAATGTACGCTATTGGATTCTTTACTTTCAGAGTAATTTCGCGTCACAAGCTGCGACTATGGTGTAGTAGCAAAAGCGTCACCTTTCTCTCCCTCCTGAAAGCTGTTTCGGTACTGCAGGCGTGATGTGATCATATTAAACTAAACTTTCTCTTCCGTAACTCCCAGTTGGTTTACAAATGACGCAACCCCTTTACTGCTGTTTATGAAGCGTGTTCGTTTATTTGAAGCAGAGACGAAAAAGTAGGTCAGACTATACCCAGGCTCAACAGCAAGCTGATTTCGGGGATTTAACGCCGCTGCCGTCTCCTTCCCCTCCAAAAGAAAATTACAGACTAGGGATTAACGATTCATAGATGATGGCGTCATTAGAAATGGGATACACGCGCACCCAGGTCAAGAGTAGGGAACGTAAACCGCCGTGTTTATTTTAAAGACATAATCACGGAATCTACCGTAACTTAAGCAATAACTTAGTTTATCATAAATACCGTACATTCCTCGGACAAAAATCTGTGCCCAGTAGTATGCAACATGCACAATTCACACCCATCTACAAGAAGGATAACAGAAGTGATCGCCAATGGTCTTGACATGATCTTTTGTAGAAGCTTAGAAAATCTGAGCCTCACACTTAATGAGGTACCTCGACTAGAATCTTCGCCTCCACGCCAACCAGCATGAATTCCGGAGTCATCGATACTTAGAAACCCAACCCGCGGTGTTCTAACAAGACATCCTTAAAGCCACGGATGAAAGCAAACAGCTTTCCGAAGAAAAGCATACGACTCAGCAGTACACCATTGGTTATTGTGTTTGTGAAATCTTATGGGACTTAACAGCTAAGGTCATCAGTCCCTAAGCTTACACACTACTTAACCTAAATTATCCTAAGGACAAACGCACACACCCATGCCCGAGGGAGGACTCGAACCTCCGCCGGGACAAGCAGCACAGTCCATGACTGCAGCGCCTAAGACTGCTCGGCTAATCCCGCGCGGCCCATTGATTACTAACGAAAATAAGGTGATATGAGGCTTCAAACAAAATATGTGACGTGATTGGTGCTTTCTTAGGGATGACGCGGCATGTTATGTTGGATGGAGAATCATCAACAAAAATGGTTCAAATGGGTCTGAGCACTATGGGACTTAACTTCTGAGGTCATCAGTCCCCTAGAACTTAGAATTACTTAAACCTAACTAACCTAAGGACATCACATACATCCATGCCCAAGGCAGGATTCGAACCTGCGACCGTAGCGGTCGCGCCGTTCCAGACTGTAGCGCCTAGAACCGCCTGGCACCCCGGCCGGAATCATCAACAGCCAAATAGGAACAACTTCCGGCGTGCCTCAGAAAAGTCTGTTGCGCTCTTATATTTAAGACTTTCTCTTGTTGAGAAATCAGAGGGAATGATCTGTTTTACGTGGTTAAAACTTTATAAAACCAGGACCCCGTAAACATTTCTTTATTTACGTCAACCCGTTTCGACAGACATTGCTGTATTTTCAGGCCTTCAAAATTATTCAACGAGTTCTTTTGGGTTGGAACCTCACGCGAAGTTGTCATGCTAGTGGATAAAATGTAGCACATTATGCAGTCGTTCTTCAACGTTTACAATCACAAAGCACCTTCAGCACATGGCCATGTCCATATATGCAGCGCTCACAGGTGATTGTTACGACATAAGAAAAATTCGCAGTACACAATAAAATGCTCAGTAGCACATCTGTTTACGTTAGCTGAAGACGATCTGATCATTCAAAAAGAATGATTAAAGCATGTCAAACTCGACATGGCCATGGGCGCAAGGTACGTTTTGATTGTAAATGTTTTATTTTTGACAAATCTTTATATAATATGCTACATTTCATTCACTAACATGACAACTTCGCGTGATGTTCCAACTCAAAATGAACACGTTTTATAACAAAAAATTATGAAGACCTGAAGATGACAGCAAAGTTCGTCGAAACCAGTTATTGTAAATAGAGAAATATTTATGCTATCTTGGCTTTAGAAAGCTTTTCAATTATTTTTATGTTGGATAATAATGGCATGACAAAAATATTAACAATTACTTCAGACATTTTGAATATTTTGCAGTCATCTATAAAAAAGCACTATCTGAAAAAAAGCTGTACAAATGTTGTCACGTATTGATAACATTTAAAAATGATGTAAAAATTGTAAACTTGCTCTAAATGTTCAGAAATGTAAAACTGTGCACAACGAAAACGAAAAAATGTATTATCCTGTGACTACACCGTCAATGGAATACGTCATCGCATGCAAATACCTTGGTGAAGCAATTTGTAGGGATATGAATTGGAACGATCACATAAAGTCTGTCGCTGGTAAAGCAGGTGGCAGTTACCGGTTCGTTGTTAGGATACTGGGAAAATGCTACCACTCTACAAAGGAGATTGCTCATAAAACTCGTGCGCGACCGACGCTAAAATGTTGCACAAGTGTGCGGGACTTGTTTCAAATAGTATAACTGGATATGTCGAACGCACAGAAAGAAGGGCAGCACATATGGTCACTCCTTTGTTGGTTCTCTGGAATGCGTCAGAAATGCAGAAAAACCTGCATTAGCACACGCTAAAACCAGCTCTCGCCGAATGCGAGAACAGTGAAAAACAATTACGCCTACAATACGTCAAGCATTGCCTGCAGATCTCATACGGAACTATGTATGTGGGCGTCTCTCTAGTCCAACTTGCAGTGAGAATCGACGGGGAAAAAGACCTCTTGGGTCTCTCTTGATCCGTCAGTGGTAGGCTGTGGTATCGACCGTCCCGCTTCAAGTAAACCCTCGCACGCGGCCTGTGCGCATGTCGCCGTCGAGTCGTGAATTCAGACGGCGTGACCTCTTCCGCAGTGCTCGCTCTAATGTCCGCTAACTCTTGAGACAGTGCTAATCCTTTGCGATTGCCGTGCGAGTGTGCTGGATGCCATCTGTTGGCGCCGCCGTGTTCAGCCGTTGACAGCCGTTCGGATTAGCGGTCCCACGTCCGGCCATTCTGATTTAGGTTTTCCGTGATTTCCCAAAATCGCTTCGGGAAAATGCCGCGACGATTCCTTTGAAAGGGCACGGCAGACTTCCTTCCCTAATCCGATGAGACCGACGACCTCGCTGTTTGGTCTCCTCCCCAAAACAACCCAACTCGGATTAACGAGACATCAGGGCAAAACTTCCTCACACAGACCACGGTTGGCACGTTTCATCTAACACAAGAAGTGAAATTGCGATTCGAAAATACGCCTCGGCAAAGTCTTGGCAAGTGTCCTCATTCAGGTTCACTGTTTAACTTTTGTCGATCTTTTCAACAATGAGGTGACAAAGTGAAGAGTTTTTTTTTTTAGTGAAACTAGCGCCCCCCTCCATTTACCGCCTTATCAATTCCGCTGTTGTAGTCTTGACGCCAACAGTTCTGCTTTACCTTCCAGCAATTCAAGATCTCTCACTAAGTCATTAATTCAAGATCTCTCACTAAGTCATTAATTCAAGATCTCTCACTAAGTCATTAATTCAAGATCTCTCACTAAGTCATTAATTCAAGATCTCTCACTAAGTCATTACATTCACACTGTTATTTCGTGAATCTTTGTACACTCATCGTTACAACCAAAATCAGAATCTTTCGCGGAACTGTGCTTTGAACATGATGGTACAAACATTAGTTTCACTACCGCTCTCCTCCCTATTGCAGTCAGGTGGAACAAGAACAGGCAACCCGACTCCGTGAAGAACTGGTCGGATGGCCGAGGGTATGTTAGGGCATGTCAAGGAAGATTTTTTCTTCTTAAAAATACCAAGTGTTAATGGTTACAAAAGTAACAATCATTCACGTTGTTTGAAAGTACGCTTAAAAGAAACATGCTCCGCTTCTCACTTGCTCCCCCCCCCCCCCTCCCCCTTGCTGATACGAGCCCGGGCTAAAAATGGCGACAAAATACACACAGCTATTGTTGCCTGAAACCTGTCTACGATCAGTGGGATTTCGAAGTCTAAATGGGAAGTGATTGATAATGACTGCTATTAAAATATAATGAAATGCACGCCCGTTTAACTTGGAAACGAGAGATAATTCGAGTTTTTAATTGTTGTTCTCTTTAATTGTGTGGTCGATATAATTAACAAATATTTATTTCACCCCACTTACATTTTTACTGTTGGGTAGTGATATTCAGTACACAGTATGGTTTGAAACAGTCTGAAAAGCCTGTAAGAGTATTGCAGGGTAGATTGTGCTGAGAAATAATTAAGAAAAGAATTCGATAATTCGAGCGACCTGCCAGGAACCGTGTTGCCAAGCGTGTACTTCGTTTGGTTTCCTAAGACCCAACAAAAATTGGACATGGGACGGTATAACGTTCAAATCCCAACCAAAGGCTGAGCAATTTCGTGAGCTATCGTGTACGCTATGAGAAAAACTGACAGTAATTGTATCTGGCGAGCCGCTTGAACTCGCGCGCACTGTGGCCTGATTAACTGGTGGTGATGGTGGTTAGTGTTTAACGTCCCGTCGACAACGAGGTCATTAGAGACGGGCCGCAAGCTCGGGTTAGGGAAGGATTAGGAAGGAAGTCGGCCGTGCCCTTTCAAATGAACCATCCCGGCGTTTGCCTGAAACGATTTAGGGAAATCACGGAAAACCTAAATCAGGACGGCTGGAGACGGGATTGAACCGTCGTCCTCCCGAATGCGAGTCCAGTGTGCCTGATTAACTAACTCCAGTGCTAATTAGCTCGGATACAGCCTAGCATATCGAATTTTTTTCGTAACAATTATTTGTCAGCGACCCTGCTTTGACCAGCCGTTGTAGTTTCCTGGGCACCCCATGCGGCCCTCGGCTTTTCTTTGGTTCAGTTCAGCACTCACTTATTTTTGTAGCTGTACATTTTGCCCGCAAACTGCTATCACACTTCCCCGTACCAGTTACACTACAAACCTTGACCCACATCTTCAAGATTCTGCGACTGAGTGGGACTAATTGTAATGAATCCGTGTTGTACATGATGGTCTCGGAACATTGGTAAAAGTAAATTACAAAAAGGCTCGAGCTACTCTTATTTGAGAGTTCCTTTCAAATCGAGGTCTGACACATCTTCCCCCGTATATTAATATCACATTAAACCATACGTGTGTCAGCTATTCAATAACCACAAAAGACAACGCAATACCTGTAAAAAATATAGAACTCGTGGATTTATATCTTTTCTAGCATAGCAATGCGAGCTGAAATTAAACTTCAACATTTTTCAGTGCGGAAAAAATCTAGAGATGATAAAATAAAAGAAGCCTTATATGCTAAGTAATTTTCTATGGTAGAACCATTTCTAAGAATTTATGAATAATACCAATTCTGAATTACGTGTGTTTAAAGTACAAGCCGGTCACACTAAGCTAAAAAATTTAAAAAAGATGCAGTAAGCAAAGAAACCCAAAGTTTAGAAATATGATCTTTATCGGAGTTTAACGCTATTAATTATCTAAGTAAATAATTACGTGTATTTTAATTAACAGCACATACGTCTGATCTCATCATTTAGTAGGAAAAGGTAATGAACAGTATTAAAATTCGTATTATTCGCAATGTTTTACATAAAACTTTATAGCTGTTTACTTACTGTAGCATGTTTACATTACTGGTGTAAATGCAAACTTGTATAGGTATTCGAAAACACCGAACACACTCATCGGCAAGCTCAAAAAAGTGCTGCAATCCGCTCCCGAAAAGTACAGTCCTCACATTGTACTGTAGAACTATTTACTGTCATCACCGTTTACATCAAAAGAACAAAGCTGCCATCAAGTTCTCCACCAACGAGTTAGCGACACGTTTCGTAATATTACATGTAAAGTTAGACTGTGATGTAAATGACATCACGATATCGTATAGTTTGACACGGTGAATGTCTTTGCACTTGGTCACAGCTGTTGTTTTGCATCATCTTTGTATATTGTAGGTGTCTTTGCCTTGTTTATGTTTACGCCAGCACATGATTTTGTGTCCGTCGTAGGTGATGGAGCAGACTTGTTGGGCCGTAGTATGAGCGATATGCAATAGCTGACACTCCACGAAGCTATGGTGAGTTCTTAACGTGTACACCTTATTTGTTTGTGGTGTTGGTTGCTTTCATCGCATAACTTGTTTCATGTTTGTGTCTAACAAGAAAGTGAAATTCATGCAAAAGCATGTTAACATGCGCAAAGAGACTTTGGTCAAGGCGGGTAATGGAGAAGCCTGTATAAACGTCACTACTTGGTGCATGTTTTGAATATTATTTATCTTTAGCGTTGCTCGTTTTCATTCGAAGGGAATTATTTTTTAATTTCTGCTGTATATCAGGTATAGTACTGTTTCGGCGGTAATTTTAAAATTTCGCCGAGTTATCAGTCCTCTTTATCGAGAAGTCTGGAGACGATCACAGACCCGAATATCATGCTTGATTCTGCTGATATTTTGGTGGACAGCTGGAGTGTAGATCGTGGAACTCTAGAAGCGCGTACCTCTATTCTGAAATTTGTTGAAGGGATTAGACATTGGAAGACCGCGTTCTTGAAGAAGCGTGCCATGTTGCAGCAAACATTCAGATTTACTGCGGATAGGGCTCCATATATTCGTAAATTGTATGTAGACGACACCTGAAATCAGACTTGCAACAAATAGCATATTCGGCCACACGCCCTACACTGAATATATTGCGAGCTTTGTAGCCGGCGCATTGCGGGAAAACTCGTATCGACGCAGTTGTTTCTCTCTAGTTCGTTTAAGTGTAATTAACGCCCTCCCACGCTGCCTCGTCCCGCGCACTCAGTTGTTACCGTGCTGCGTGTTTTGTTGACATGTTTAGTCTGATACACATCGTTTATACGTGGGCAGTACCTACGTTTTGATTTGTTCAGAATTGTGTAAGGTCTAACTAATAATAATTGATCGTAGCTTCTAAAAGAAAAAGCCTATATGGACATACTTCGAGAACGATGGAAATAATCCGAAAAGTGTTATTTGTAAATTGCGCGAAATAAAAATTTCTCGTGGTGGCGTTGCAAATAAGGCGACTTCATCAGGAGTGATAAATCATTTGAAAAATAAACACAGCGACGAACATCGTAAAGTTGCAACCTACGCTCCTAAGCGGTAAGAAATTACGCGTCACGATACAGATGTAAGTAAACCATCGACATCAAAAAACGCAACTGAGTCTTGAAGAATGTCCTGAAATACAGAAACCATGGGATATTAACCATACCGAGGCAAAAAAATGCCATCTCTTAAAGACACTTTGCCGTCCCCACGTCTCGTACAAATTTATTCGCTTGGCACCGGCAGCGCTAATTCGGATAACTTGGCTTGTTGCCGGCCGCTTGTCATCTTTCCGTTGATGACAAGTTTCAAACACATTGACTTTTCCGCTCTTTGATTTTCCGGAAATCCTCTATTTTGCCGTATCGTTCCACAAACTCGAATTTTCTTTTCAAGTAACTTCTCTGCAAGTTCTACACTGTTATAATAATTATCCATGCAGAGGTGATGCCACTTTCCATCAAAAGGTGTCAGTAGTTACATCACTTTTTATTGCTAACGGCTGTCCAGCGCCAGAATATATCTTGAATGAGGAAATGTATCCCGTACTCGGATCACACAGCATCCGAGTGAGTATGCCGTATTTCATAATTTTCGACGGATTGTAAACTTTAAAATTTAACCGTCCACGCCACGGTGTCATTTCATCATCAATTGAGATGTTTTGACTTATATTAAACGTTTCTTTAAACTTTTTGGAAAAATAATCAATTACGAATTGCACTTTGACAAACCGGTTGGCATTATCCGGTTTATTGTTGCTGTCGGAAAAATGTAAAAAAAATGTAAAAATGATAATTGTCTGAATCGGTTGCGGGACATCGTTTTGCGAAATATCGGTGTGTCTATCAACGGATTCGTTGACCAATAATCATCGATCCTTGCTTTTTTGACAAGTCCCATAAGGATAGCAAGCCCAAACCATTTTCGAAGTTCGGGTCCCGTAACGTCGACAAATTTGGAGGTTTTTTAATCCAGTTTCCTTCTATTGCAATTTTGACTGTAGTACTTGTTGCTTTCGTTGCTAATATATTCAAATAGATCGTTCCCAATATACAATTTTACGGTATCCTAGACGGTCTGTGTATCTTTGGGAAATATGTTTGGACCCAGGGATCCTTCAAATTTATTATTGGTCCTCGGCAAATCAAAGTCTGACCGCTGTGCATTGTCTTCTTCGTCTGATTCATCCGAATTCGTTGGCAACCGTAGCGTTCGCCGAATTCTTCTTGGACGTATTTCACTGTCTTCCTACGATTCTGATTCATTTTAATTTTTTTGATATCCAGTGTCTTCTTCCCAATCGGCCAAGTCGTCCGGAACGTCAGACAAGACGTCCGCGCGTTCATCGTAAATAATCCTATTGTCTCTTTCGTCCGCCATAATGAAAGGGCACAAGTACTTGTAAAAACAAAAAACTTTTGACGTGTGTAGCTTATTGTTACCTAAACAAAACACCAACAGAATGCAAAAGATACTAAACTGCTGTCGCCGGCCAATGCGCGATACTATGCTCACGACACCACCGTCGTGTCGCCGGCCGTTGAGCGCTATTTCGCGCACAGCACCATTGTGGGGTCGCCATACGGCATGGTGTTAATGGATGAAATAATAGCACTTGACAATGAGGCAGTAAATATAGTAAAACGGGCTGATTAATAGCACTTTGCCGCCCGTACTTTTCAGACAAAATAGTTCCAGAAATATCTTATAAGGTGGTTGAGACAATTAAAAGATTACTTTTAGAGACCGACTATATTTCAGTGACGTGCGACATGTAGGCCTGCTTGCATAATTAAAAGGTTTTATAGTTTTACTACGTATTTTATTGGTTGCGAATTCAGTGTCAAATATGTAGCATTGAGTGTGGCGCATTTTTACGGACAACACACAGCTAAAAACATAGCGATTAGTTGACAGGGAATTTCAAGTTTATGGGACGTCCACCTGGCAAAAATTCATGTCTTTATTTGTGATTTGATCTCAGTAAGTCGTTTCTATGTGCTTGCAAGGCTAATGGAACAAAAACTGGCCCTTTCAATCTATCTCACGGACTGTGATATTGCCAATCTCACTGCTGCGCAGCAGGAGCTTCTGAAATTATTACAACCATTTGAGGAAGTGACAAAAATTACAAGTTCCACATACACTTGCATTTGTGAAATTATTCCGTATGTTGTTGCAATAATACGATGTTGCGATAAAACGAGCGCGTTAGAGCTAACAACCAAATTAAA
Source organism: Schistocerca serialis cubense (assembly GCF_023864345.2). Lineage (NCBI taxonomy): Eukaryota > Metazoa > Arthropoda > Insecta > Orthoptera > Acrididae > Schistocerca > Schistocerca serialis. The sequence continues at coordinate 567,980,906 of NC_064638.1, forward strand.
CCAGATGAGGCTTGTCTTACAACAAGGGTTGCAAGAACGATCTGAAGATATCATAACAAGCAAAAACTATTTGGTGGCTACCGCTTTAGACCCAGGCTTTAAAATGAATGTTTTCACCAGTCAACTGCAAACATAAAAAATAAGGCAGTGTATTTTGATCGATAGCCTAAAGATGAACTGTGAAACAAGCAGCGACGATAGCACGAATTCGTCCTCTATTTAGTCCAACAGGATGAGAACCGAAGAGCAGAGTCTAAGCCAGGATACTCACCCATCTTTTATGGTTTGCTTCGAAGTTGCTAGGAGTTTAGGTTTGATGCATATGCTAAGTCTTACAGTGCTGCGGACGAAATGAAACTAGCATTTTCGATTTTTCTTCAAACTTTGGAGGAAATTATATTTTCCTCCACTATGAATAAAATGGGCTGTATATAGCGCATTCGCTACCGCTCGTGCTCACTAACAATACAATGAAATATTCATAATATCCATTGTATTCCTAAACGGTTCGAGATATCGAAACGAGTTTTTAGAAAACTTCAGCACGCGAAGGGGAGAGGCTTTTTCCACATGGCTAACACGCAAAACTTCATTATCTGTGGCGACGTACGAGTAATTAAAACTATCTGCTGCAATATACAAGTACCTACTGACATTTTCAGCAGAATAATGCAGTTTTTTAAGGATCGTCGATAGCTGGTGAAATGAGAATTAGTGTGACTGCAACAACATAAGTGAAGAAATTACTTGTTTATTTTTAAACCAAGAATGTGCTTTTTTTATAAGCTATTAGCTTGATTTGCCTTCAGGATTGTGTCGCAGTTACAACAGCTTTATCATGTTAGTGAGGTAACATTGTGTAAATTCGGCTTGGTTTCGGCAAAGAGAAGCATATTTTAACGTGGCGACAAGTGAAATGTAGGGTATATTCAAAATTGGCCACTGACACTTCACTGAAAGAGAAAAAAAAATAACAAGGCATTGCGAAAGTAAATCGCCCCTTCCGTTGCAGTTTCAACGGATTCCTATGACCCACAGTGTTTTTAATAATGAACAGCTAGTACTGAAGAAGAAAAAGTATAACATATCTGGGCAAAAAAATCACTCCCTCTGTTGTAATTTCTGTAGATTCTTGTAACTGAGTGTGTTTTTAACGGCTGGTACTGAAACTTGGCAAATTATTTTCTTTCTGCATCTCAGTGATGTGAGAAATATGAAAAAATTCACACTAAATAGCAAAAGATCTTTTAGGTCCTCTGACAAGGGGACCGCGCCCATTCATCGCCGATTTCGTGAAATTTGTAGTATACCAAGGGCTTGACTAGAAATGAAAGTGATAGAAGTGGGTGCTCCACATGGCCAAATGTTAAAACATTCTCGGCGCAGGTCGCCTGAGACGAGCCATTTATGTTCGAGGTTGTTTCTATGTAGCAGTTGACGCAGCGGAAAGCCTATATCAGGTGTAGAAGCATGAAACCTGAATTTGGTTGCAATAATTACACGTCTGTTGTTTGAAACTGATAAACAATATTTTATTCATTTCTCCCACCTCTGCGGCAGGCTATGAATGCCACGCAAAAAAAGCACTTCTTATTTTAAAGCGAACCAGTCAGCGTGCCATTTTCTTACATTTCCATACAAATTGAAGCGTTGTTCAGCGAGTGTGTGTCCCACTGATGTAAACAGATGATAATCGGACGACAGCCGCATGCCCTGTATTTCCCAGTTGAACGCCGCGGTCGTTTCCCTGACCCGTTTTGCTTTGTGTGATGGGCCTTTTCGTGGAGCAATATGACTTTGTGTTACCTTTTTCCATATTCCGGTCGTATATCACGTAATGTTAGACTTAAATCGATCATTTGCTGTTGGTAGCGAACAAAGTTAACGCTTACACCAAGTTTTAGCAGCTCATAATATATGACACCCTTCTGATCCCACCAAACACAGAGCAATGTCTTCTTTCCAATGCGATTTGGTCTTGCAGTGGATGTCGATGGTTTGCCTAATTCACACATGGTTTACGACGCTTGGGATTCTCAAAAATATCCAATTTTCATCACCTGTCACTATTCGATGGTGAAACGACTTTCTTTTGTATCTGGTGAAAAGCATTTAACAAGTAGTCTTTCGTGTTCCTTGCTGTCTTTCATTCACTTCATGCGAAACCCTTTTTCCCCACTTTCTGCATCTTTCTCATAACTTTCAACCGAAGGGAAACGGCTTTCAGCGTCACATTCGATTGTTCCGCGGGTTCCTGTTGAGTTTGAGTATCACCTTTCATCCAATAAAGCCTACAGTTTGTTGTCTTCGAACTTTTTCGGTGGTTTCCCGCGTTCGTCATTTCTCACGTCAAAATCACCACTTGCACGTTCGCCGAAAGCTTCGACAAGCATTCGATGCGATTCTTCAAACGATAACGGAAAACCACTGCTATCCGCAAATCGTTGTTCGTAGGCAAAAAAGTCGACTTGTTTGCGGGTTTGAAACAGATACCGATGAATGGAACTTGGGGAATTGTGTGTAGACATTCGTCGACAGCCGTTACAGGAAGCAGATGGCGCTGCAGACGCGGTCTCACGGGCCCTACACTTTCCCGATACGGAAATGCCAGTTTCATACTTCTACACCTGGTACAACGGAAATCTAGGGGGTCGATGGATCGAGTCCCTACTTTCAAACACTTTTTAAGTTTCAATTTTTGCGTTAATTATTCTGCAAATAAATCTAGATAATGCTCAGTATATTTTATTTGATATGATGAAACAGTTTGCACAGAAGAATTAATTTGTTCTGTTAATTGACTCGTGTGGAGGACAAACAAATCCACAATTCTGCGACAAGATTTTTCAACGTGTATTGCCATGGTGCAGTACTGAAGTGATCCTCAAATACACTCCGGTAGTGCGGTGCTGTGATGTTTATTTTTATTGCCAGCTAAAGACTTTATCGAGAAAAAGCTTCAATACTGTTCTTATCTCGTCGAGAGAGAAAAAGAAATGACATCCCGAAAAGACTGCGTCAAAATACATGCCACTGTACATAATCAACAATCCTTGCCAGTATTGGTGAAATTATGCGTTTACGCGTGATTTGCTGCCAAACTGTGCAATGATATAGAACCTGCTATGAATTTAAACAAAGTTGTTAAATCTCAAAACAACAATCTAACTGGAAAAATGCGGCGTTTATAACGTGTGCGAGATGCTTCCCTGTTTTTACAATGAATGATAGTCAGTACGTGTAAATCATCAACTGTAAATTAATGAAAGTATCTAATTTTATATACGGAGTTATCATGTAAGCCTTACAGTCCCTTCGACGAAATTTGTTTGCAGTCCTCAGTTTTCCTTTTCCTTTTCCTTTCCTTTTCATGCCTTTTATGGCAGTATTAATACAAACAACACACAGAACATATATCTTTTTTTTTTGCATTGTAACTAACGTAAAAATTGAAAATTTAAAAAGAGTTTCTGTAGAGTGGGCCAGTCACTGTCTGGAGACCTCACAAGTATAAATGGCTCATGCTTCGCCCGACCTGCGCCAAAAATGCTTTTTTTTTTTTTAACGCTTAGCAGTCTGAATCTCTCACTTCTGTCTCCTTCGTTTCTGGCCAAGATCTTGATATACGATGAATTTGGACAAAATCGGTGATGACGATTAGGCGCAGTCACCTTGTGAGCGAAGGACTAACCTCATTCACCTCAAATGTCTTTTAGTTCGCCACAAATATTAAGTTTCCCCTAGACTGATAGTCGATAGGCTTCTGCAAGCCATTAGCGTGATCACAGCTTCACACCTATGAAGTATGTTGCCTCAGTAAGAACTAATTATTCTGGAGCCAAAAAGTATAGTTTAATAACTTAAAACACGGTTATTTGTGAGCTGTTGGTAACTACTCATCAAGTTGAAGTTGGGCTATATATTTAACTGACCAAAAGGTATTTGACTTTCATCAGTTTTGGTATTGACTTCGGGGGATAGGAAAAAAGAGAGAGTGCATTGTGCGCTGTGAATAGATTCCATATTTCTTAGATCATTGAGATACAGACATGAAATTCTTTAACAAGTTTCAGTGCCCACTCTATTATTAAAAATACCCTGGGCTAAGGTATTCAGCAGAAATTACAACAGAAGGGGTGATTTATATGCGTCAGACGTTTTACTCTTCTTCTTCAGATAAGTTTCACCCGTGCCAAACATTTAGTAACACCTGTATTTCTCACGTTGTGATGTTAATATTTGCTTCTTGTGCCTAAAGACAGTCGTGTTAACAGAATGTCACCTCACTAACATGCTAATGACAGAATCGCGGCCCGCATCTCGTGGTCGTGCGGTAGCGTTCTCGCTTCCCACGCCCGGGTTCCCGGGTTCGATTCCCGGCGGGGTCAGGGATTTTCTCTGCCTCGTGATGGCTGGGTGTTGTGTGCTGTCCTTAGGTTAGTTAGGTTTAAGTAGTTCTAAGTTCTAGGGGACTTATGACCACAGCAGTTGAGTCCCATAGTGCTCAGAGCCATTTGAACCATTTGAACAGAATCGCGAAACAGTGGTTTCATAAACGATCAGTTCAGTGGCTTATGAAAATGCACATTCTCGATATAAAAATAAGTATGCAATTTCTTCACTTACCTTGTTGCACAGCCATACTATTTTTCCAGCTATGAATGACCCTTAAAAATACATTATTCCACTGAAAAAATTTACAGTTACATGCATATTGAGGTAGATAATCATTTCCCATGTTAACCATGTGGAAAAATACTCTCTTCTTTGCGTGCTATTAGGTGTCAAAAACTCGTTTCGATATCTCAAATCGTTTGGAAGATACAACTGATGTTGTTAATTTTTATACTCGATTTATTGTTAACATGTGCTATATACAATCCATTTTTTCGAGATTAAAGGAAGATATAAACCTAATTCCAAGTTTAAAGAAAAATTTAATATGTCAGCTTCGTTTCGTATACGGGAATGAATGGCCTAACATGCACCCAACGTAAACTCATGGCAATCACTTTTTACATTGTAATCTATTGGAATTTGATGTACTCTGTTGGTAAACTGTGAAATATCACAATAAACAGCACAAAATTGACACTTCACAGTGAAGTTTTACGAATAACCTACAAGACGCGAAAGACTCAAATTGTTTTAGCGAATGGTTTCTTTAATTAAATTCGTATGAGAAAGACAGCCCACGCTACCGATCCCACATTATAGTGCATCGGCCACCAGCCACACCGGAAGCGACGTAAGTTCTTTGCGACCCGCCGGCTTCTCTGCGGTAGTGCTCCTTCGTTAGATAACGTGAGGATCGCCGGTTCTAGCCGCCTCGCCCTGACCCCCGCTGTGCAGGTAAGCGGCTTTCCTTGTGGCCGCACCCTAAGGTCCGAACCTCTAACATTCATAATCAGTTTAGACTACAAATACAGTGCATAAAAAGTATTGGTATTCTTGTTGAGTCAACTTAAAAAATTCTAATCTGGCGTGGCAAGAATATTGAGAATATACTAAATGAATCACAATCACAGAAACGAATGGATCGATGGGGATGTAGTGATACGAAATGATGCAAGTGCAAAGCGTTTAGATATGCTGAATCTGAAGTCTAATGAGTACGTAATGACAATTACAAATTTGTGCCAGGTCGAGTTTCGAATCGGGAATTCGTGCTGTCGGCTCCGGTTTGAATTCAACTTTCTCTGCCACAGTTGTTGCCACCTATGATTTCCGAACCTACTACTAGAGTATTAAAAGTGCTCGAGCAACCTCTGACTTAAAGTATGACGTGGTAATTTAACCGATAACTTTTTTTCAAACGACCCTGTCACAAAAGATATGGTAGAAATACTAATACAGGTGTGCTGGCTGCGTGCGGCAACGAGGCTGCAGTAGAAACGTGTCCTCTAAAGGCACGCTGAAGACATCTAACGTTACTTACACTGAAGAGCAAAAGAAACTAGTACACCTGCCTAATATCGTGTAGGGCCCCCGCGAGCACGCAGAAGTGCCGCAACAGGACGTGGCGTGGACTCGACTAATGTGTGAAGTAGTGCTGGAGGGAAGTGACACCATGAATCCTGCAGGTCTATCCATAAATCCGTTAGAGTACTAGGGGGTGGAGATCTCTTCTGAACAACACGTAGCAAGGCATCCCAGATATGCTCAGTAATGTTCATGTCAGGGGAGTTTGGTGCTCAGCGGAAGTGTTTAAACTCAGAAGAGTTTTCGTGGAGTCACTCTGTAGCAATTATGGACGTGTGGGGTGTCGCATTGTGCTGCTGGAATTGTCCAGGTCTGTCGGAATGCACAATGGACCTGAATGGATGCAGGTGATAAGACTGGATGCTTACGTACGTGTCACCTGTGAGAGTCGTATCTAGACGTATCAGAGGTCCCGTATCACTCCAACTGCACACGCGCCACACAATTTTACAGAGTCCCCACCTGCTGACATGCAGGGTTCATGGATTCATGAGGTTGCCTCCATACCCGTACACGTCCATTCGCTCGATATAATTTGAAACGAGACTCGTCCGACCAGGCAATATGTGTCCAGTCATCAACAGTCCAGCGTCGGTGTTGATGGGCACGGCCGAGGCGTAAAGCTTTGTGTCGTGCAGTCATCAAGAGTACACGACTGGGCCTTCGGCACCGAAAGCCCATATCGATAATGTTTCGTAGAATGGTTCGCACGCTGACACTTGATGGTCCAGCATTCAAATCCGCAGCAATTTGCGGAAGGAGTGACTCCGAAAGCCCATATCGATGATGTTTCGTTGAATGGTTCCACGCTGTCACTTATTGACGGCCCAGAATTGAAATTTGCAGCAATTTTCGAAAGGGTTGCACTTGTCACATTCAACGATTCTGTTCAGTGGTCGTCGGTCCCGTTCTTGCAGGATATTTTTTGATGTTTTACCGGGTTCCTGATATTCACGGCACACTCGTTAAGCCGGCCGAAGTGGCCAAAGGGTTCTAGGCGCTACAGTCTGGGACCGCGCGACCGCTACGCTCGCAGGTTCGAATCCTGCCTCGGGCATGAATGTGTGTGATGTCCTTAGGTTAGTTAGGTTTAAGTAGTTCTGAGTTCCAGGGGACTGATCACCTCAGAAGTTAAGTCCCATAGTGCTCAGAGCCATTGGAACTTTTTTTTTTTCTCCAAGCTCACTTAAATCGTGATAACCTGCCATTGTAGCAGTAGTAACCGATCTAACTGCGTCACACTTGTCGTCTTATATGGTATATGGGCTTTGCCGATCGCAGCGCCGTATTCTGCATGTTTACATGTCGCTGTATTTGAATGTGCCTGCCTATACCAGTTTCTTTGGCGCTTCAGTATATATCCAATCATTGTTTGAGAATGACGGCGCTTGGTGACGTCCAACAAACTTTACACACAATTTCAAATGATTTTGAAACGTTTTCTTACTGATACCCTCGACAAAATGACGAACGGGAAAAGAATGTCGCTTACTAAGTTTCGCTGTTGGTACAGTAAAGCTTCAGCATCAGGCGTGACGTTTTAATTTATTATTTCTTTACTTCTAACTATCCGCAGTATATTTTGCAGACAGTATCCTCATATTCCACTGAATGTACCTGCAAAATTGTCTCATTTTACAACGCATAATTCAGGAGATATGAGGTCACAAGCAATGAGATACGCGAAAAACTAGCTTTTGCTTAAAAAGTATCTCAAATCATCCAGACTGCACTCATTCAGTCTTTGATCATGAGAGCACCTAATGGTTTCCAGCAAACATTAAACGTAATTTCAAACCTTTTCTAAACCTTTTTTCGGTTACATGCTTAATGAAAAATATTTGACACATTCTTCATTTATAAAGTTATCAGATGTCTGATGCTGTTTTGTGCATGGCAGTTAGTTTTTAATGAATCAAGGGCTAACCGGTTAAGTTATTACTTCAATAAAAGTGTAAATGCTTCGGTATTACACCGCTCAAAAGCATTAGCGGAATACATGCAATAACATCCAGTATGTTAAATCTGTTTTGATTCGGGCGATACCTATGGTCCTGTTGCATAGCTTGAGATTTTCGCTTTCAGTGTATGCAACAACTAAAGTCATTCTCCATCTGTCAGTTGTGTTACGCATTACTGTTATCAGGTGACCCCATAGAAGGAAGTGAGTTCCGGTGGCCCTGTATTCGTTAGCACGGGTGGCAGTTGTCATTTGTGGACGTTGTACGAGGGTTGACTGAAAACTAATGCCTCCACCTTCGTAACTGTTCAGCAGTTGGCATCATTGGTATGTGACAGGTACTGGCTTGTTCCGTAGCCTCTTCTCTACAGCTCCAGTCGGCGGGAAGCCTTAGCATTGTTACAGTGTAAAGTATGGAACCTTGCACGGACGGTCGGTCAATGCGATTTAAGCAACGTGCAGTCATTGAATTCTTGACAACAGAAGGTGTCATCCCAAAGAAGATTCATCAGAGAATGAAAGCAGTTTATGGTTATTGTGTTGATGTGAGTACTGAGGGTCATTGGGCGAGTAAGTTTAAAGATATTGAGGAGGGAACATCTGACCTGCGTGGCAAACAGAGTTGGACGTCCTATGACAACAACCACCGAGTTTCACAAGCAAAATGTTAACAGATTGATTCAGGACGATCTTCGTATCACTCAGAGAGAAACTGCAAACACAATCGGCATTTCACAAGAACGTGTGGGTCACATTATTGCTTTGCCTGGCTATCGGAAGATCTGTGCACGATGGGTACCCCAGATGCTGACTCCTGAAATGAAAGCGCACAGACTTGAAATTTTCCAGGAACTCCTCTCGCGTTACGAGTATGAAGATGACGTCTTTCTCCATTCAGTTGTGATAGGAGACGAAACGTGGGTACACCATCACGACCCGGAGACGAAACGTCGGTCTGTGGAATATCGACACAAAGACTCGCCCCAGAAAAAGAAATTCAAGACGCAGCCCTCAGTTGGAGGAATCATGGCCACAGTGCTCTGGGACGCAGATGGTGTTATCCATGTTGATTTACTTGATCGTGGAACAACAATAAATTTAGAGCATACCTCACAACACTGCGAACCCTGAAACGACGGCTAACAAGTGTCCGAAACGAAAAGGGAAATGTTTTCCTGCAGCATGACAATGCCAAACCTCACACTTTACGTGCCACTACAGCAGAACTTCAGAGACTGAATCACACCACCGTACGGCGTCCTCCATACAGTCCAGTTTTAGCACCGTCTGACTCCCATCTGCTCCCGATAATGAAAGATGATCTGTGGGGACATCATTATGGTTCTGATACAGACGTTGAGAGAACTGTGAGACTTGTTTCGGAAACAGTGTGTCGACTTCTTCCATGACGGTTTCAGAAAACTTGTTCATTGTTGACAGAAATATATCCAAATGGCTGGTGATTATGTTGAAAAGTGAATATTGGTAATTAAAGATTACATTCCAAGGATTATTCCAGTTTTTGATTTATTAAAGTATTCCTATCCAAACCCAATTAACGAAGGTGGAGGCATTACTTTTCATTCAACCTTCGTATTTAATGATGAACATGCAATGCGACAATTTAATGCAGTGCAAGTTGCAAGGGCGGTCTGTGTGATCCAAGAAGGATGGACTTTCCGTCGTGTTGCTGCAGACGACAATTTATCTCAGCCTCTTGTGGACATGCTACAGGGAGGCAGGTCAGTAGTCAAGGTGAGTTTGACAAGATCGCTGACGCAGTACGAGCCCATGTGAAGACCGATATCTGGCTATCTCTGCATTGCGGCCAGAGCACTACAAGACGATCTCAGAAGGGTCACTGGAGCCGCTGTGTCCAATCAGAATGTAAGGAACAGGTTACGGAAAAGGACCTTACGACCCAGACGTCCTGTTAGAGTACCCCACTTGACGCACCTCACAGCTCGCCTCCAGTTCTGCCGATCTCATGTCAACTGGCAACTTCGTCACGGCTGCAACGTGTTATTCACGGACGAGTCGAGATTTCGTCGGACGCAAGGTGATGGCCGTGTTCGCATGTGGAGATACCGTGGTTGCGATATCTGCGAAATGATGTCCAGGAAATCAATAAATTTGGCCAACGTTCTATGATGGTGTGAGAGGTATCACTGTTAACAGCCTCACAGATCTTGTCATAGCTCACGGTCGTCTTATCGACAGGCAGTACATCAAAAAGATCCTGTTGTACCACGTGGTGGCTGCTGCATACGGTGATGCTCAAACACGGTAATACCAGAGCCCGTGTGTTGGACTAACCAGGGATGTCTTACGAAGCCTGGACACTGGAGTGATGGAATGGCCAGCGGTGAGTCCCGGCATATTGCCCATTGGAGTATTGCATAGAACCAAAGTTGTGTTCTTCTTGCCGGCCGCTGGTGGCCGAGCGGTTCTGGCGCTACAGTCTGGAACCGCGCGACCGCTACGGTCGCAGGTTCGAGTCCTGCCTCGGGCATGGATGTGTGTGTTGTCCTTATGTTAGTTAGGTTTAAGTAGTTCTAAGTTCTAGGGGACTTATGACCTCAGCAGTTGAGTCCCATAGTGCTCAGAGCCATTTTGTGTTCTTATCCTTTTGAGCATTGCGTGTTGTAGTACGCTTGCAGTCGATGTTTCTATGTTGATCAGATTTATGATGCACTCAGGCTCGGGAACTGCAGCATGCAATATCAAACTAAATCCATAATGAATGTCATCTGCTCATAAAACTGTTTTTCATTATCAAATGGCTCTGAGCACTAAGGGGCATAACTTCTAAAGTCATAATTCCCCTAGAACTTAGAACTATTTAAGCCTAACTAACCTAAGGGCATCACACACATCAATGCCCGAGGCAGAATTCGAACCTGCGACCGTAGCGGTCGCGCAGTTACAAACTGTAGCGCCTAGAACCGCTCGGCCACTCCGGCCGGCTTTTCATCATCAGTTGGCGTTGGTAAATGAGTTGCCTTTAGGTTTGTCTTGATAAAAGAACAGTTTTGTCGCACTCTCTATATGAATATAAGCCAGTGGGGGAGGGGGGTAGGAACTTGCAATGCTTTCTTATTTTAATAGCTGCATATACTACAATTCGCAACCCATGAGCTCATATATTACAGGTAGGTGATTAATGCATAAGCGTGTAACCAGTGTCTATCGAATATTTACTTGTAGCATCCATACAGCGTCCAGTGCCTGTACTATGCTGTAAAGTATACTTTGGGTCGTCTTTAAAGTGACGCAGTTCCCAAAATTTGAAAAATTTGTATAATCTTCAGCCAGTCTCTTCATAGACACTGGGGGTGGGGGGTGGAGAGACTATTAAGAATTGTTGTTAGATAACCCCCATTACTGGTTGTCATATGGGAGTGCTGCGTACTTTATGATATCCTCTAACCATCGTAGTCAGTGCGCTACTGTCTCTTCATTAATAGTCGACGCCCCTCTATGGGAAGCGGTTCCGTGACACGTTTGACCACTTCAAACTGCAATTACTTCTTAGATATTACTTTCGCAGACTTTTTACAAACATGTGGCAGGTTAAAACTGGACTCGAACCAGGAAGTTGCCTTCCGTTAATAATATATTTACCAAAATATCATTAGACGAAATAGTGTTATTAATGGCATCCATCTACAGCGGCGAACAGCTTGCACATTTGTAGTTATAACTAAACGTGAATGGCTGAGGAAGGCAAAGCATGGAAAAACGTAGAAGACCTGTCTTTATTCAGCAGTCAGTATAAAAAAAATGATCATCATGATCACGATGATAATGACGATGACGATGAGGAGGAGGAGGGGGAGGGGGGAAGGAGGATGCTGTTGGTCTAATAATATAGTAATACTGGAGATTATTTTTTGAAAATAGTTTAGGATCAATACTAAACCAAAACTGAATTAGTTGTTGTTACAAAACTTCATTGCAGGACCAGTTTAAATAAGCAATGTGATGATAGTACGTCCTAGTACAGTAGTTAATAAAGAGTAGCAGTTGGATTAAATACTCGGAGAGCGGATTATTGTTTTGCAAAAATCATTCATCGGTTATCATAGGAGGCCACTGCTGGTTGGAGAACACCCTGCTGTTATTGGGAAAAACAGTTTTCCCAAGGCGACCACGTGGCTGTAGTGTTGGAGGTTCGGGTTCAGAATGGAGCCGTCCGTAGTGTACTCTTGGCCCAAGTGTTTATTTTTACGCGAGACACTGCGCAGACGGCGGAGAGAGCAGTTTCGAAACGGGGCACTCCGCTGGCTGCGTCCCAGCGAGGCACGTGGCTCAGGGTACTCTCCACACTACGCACTTCCGTGGCGTCGGCCAGTTTCTTACGTCCACACGTTGGCCGTACAGTTACTCATTTATTTATTTTGACGTTCGGTCGTACTATCCACACGGACGTTCACGTATTACAAGATTTCATAACACAAATATATTACATTTTCTTTTCATTGTTATATTAAACTTCTGTTTAAATAAATGCATTCCGTTCCCACATAAATATGGCTGATATTTTATACAATCTCATATCTCCCGTGATTAGCAATCAGTGGACGTGTGTTGGTTGGTATACGATGGCCAGATTTTATTAAAAATGTCAGTAGATCTTTTTAGTGAGTGTTGAACCGCCTACAGGTAAAACGTGTAGTCCATGTCGCCAACTAATGTTCTATCTTACTCACACGGGGACTCAATAAGTTTGATTTAATCTGACTAGAAAATGAACTTTAGTTGAATTTCGTGCTTATTAGCCATGTTACTTTTCTTCTGCTACCGTTAAGGGTAGGTTGAACCCTGTCTCTCGACAATGTTAAATTTAGCTACTTGCCTTCGTTGTATTTCAGAAGCCACTGTAGCAATTGACATGAAACTTTTCCACGACACTACACGTTATGTTCTTAGTGTACTGAAGTAAAATAATTGCATTACAGCTACTGGTTTGGGGAAATGCAATTTTTTAACTACACATCTATTTTTATTGTACTTTCTCCTAAATAATTATAATTATGCTTAACATAATGTTTTATTTTAGTTGAGTAGACTCAGTATATATAACTTGCTACTCCATGAATATTTGAATACTCTACTCAAAATGGCCCCAGAGATCTGGGGGAAAATGTAACAGAAAATGTAAATTTTCAGACATAGTTTTAAATGACTATACTTAATATACGTTTTTATTTAACTTTTACTCATTCAGAAGCACCCTACAACATACCGTGCCCGTGCATCATGCTCATGATAATTTTCAATGTATCTCATTCTTTCGTACCTTGTCGACTCTTTAGTGGCCATTTCTGCTATATAATATGCTTTATCGATGTGAACCTCGTCCATACGGTGAAGTTCCCGGGTGCGGTTTACTCCAGGATTAAGTTTATTTCCATATGCTGTAGCACTTTCACCCTAACGATGCTGCCATTAGCCGGCCGCTGTGGCCGAACGGTTCTAGGCGCTTCAGACCGGAACCGCGCTGCTGCTACGGTCGCAGGTTCGAATTCTGCCTCGGGCATGGATGTGTGTGATGTCCGTAGGTTAGTTAGGTTCAAGTAGTTCTAAGTCTAGGGGACTGATGACCTCAGATGTAAGTCGCATACTGCTTAGAGCCATTTGTACAATTTTTTTGAATGCTGCCATTCATTAAAACCAATAACAGCATCTCCGATCTCTCGCCCCCCCCCCCCCCCCCCCCCGCCTCAATCATCGTTATATTGTGTTCGTTTTTTGTCTTGTGAATCCGTGTGAGATTTTTGAAAGACACGTTTGAATTCTGAGACTGCCCATGAAGACACTGCTTTACCAAGTCAGGATGTGACAGGTCTCTGTAAATGGGCATTATGGGTTCCATCACTGCTACTGGGATGGAATATTTGTGGCTGTATCATGTTTTTGGGCGTTGCGAAACATGCACAATATATCTGTTGTGGAAGAGCAAAGTAAATATATTAGTTTATTATCTGTTTGTGGAAGAAGATAAACGATACTGCCTGCCTTATTCTGAACAAGTCATAAGAGTTACTCCTAATGGCCATCCTATAGCACTGTAATTCAAAAATAATTTTGTCTGCCAGTCTACCCCTTTTGATTTTTATCATCAGAAAGTCTCTTGTTTCTCAAACTTAATTTCATCTTTCTCAGCCTGGTGCCGATTTTTTCCGGGGAAGCGACTCACATATTTCAGTTTCGTGATAATATCAACAGTATAAGGCCAAGTTACTACTACATTATTGTATCCATTTGAGTCACCATCACCTAAGAACGTAGGATAACAAACACCCGTTTCATTCATGGAGTGATTGTTAATTTCATTAGCTGCAGAAGCCTTCATTCCCCATTTGTTCCTTCATAGTCGCGACCACCAGTACAGGGTATTGGAAATTCCCTTTACAAACTTCTAGAACTTGCAGAGGGGAGTGAGTACATAACATTTTGAATAGGAATCCATGTCCGGAAACGTACCGTTTCCGTTCTACGACGGTTTCAATTCAGTTGTATAACGTGTCCACGTCTGCTGAGGGAAAGTGAAATGTCTCAGAGTTGCTTGTCCTACCTGGTATGCAATAGAGTAGAAAGGATGACGTATATAATGTCTGTAACAATAATGGTGGTCGCCACATCGAGCTGCTGTTGTAATACAGCAGTACTGTTGTATACGTACAACGTGTTGGATTCTTTTTTGTTTTGGAATAATAGAAAGAAGTAATGTTTAAGTGAATAAAAACACATCTGCTAAAGTGATAAATGGATGTTTCGTTATATTGTTAAATAATAGCTATACTGCGTCACACATAAATCACTTCCTCAAGCAGAAGTGGATGAGTTAAACATCAGAATTGAAACAGTCGTAGAACGGAAACGATACGTTTCCGGACACGGGTTCCTGCTCAAAATATGTACACACTCACTCCCCTAGAAGTTTGTAACGGGAAATATCCGGAACCGCGCGACCGCTATGGTCGCAGATTCGAATCCTGCCTCGGGCATGGCTGTGTGTGATGTCCTTAGGTTAGTTAGGTTTAAGTAGTTCTAAGTTCTATGGGACTGATGACCTCAGAAGTTAAGTTCAAATGGTTCAAATGGCTCTGAGCACTATGCGACTTAACTTCTGAGGTCATCAATCGCCTAGAACTTAGAACTAATTAAACCTAACTAACCTAAGGACATCACACACATCCATGCCTGAGGCAGGATTCGAACCTGCGACCGTAGCGGTCGCTTGGTTCCAGACTGTAGCGCCTAGAACCGCACGGCCACTCCGACCGGCAGGAGTTAAGTCCCATAGTGCTCAGAGCCGTTTATGATATGAAATGCTACGATTCTGTTTTCAAGAGTGCTACCAATTTAAACAACATAGGTTTATATTTGTAATGCACTGCCTTCTTTGTAAAAAGTTAGCGACTTCATTTGATCTTGTAGTAATGAATGCAAAATTTGAACATTTTAAACATTTGCAAACGATATTTTTTAAAAATAAATGCAATAACTGATGTATATACCATTTTATTAAGGAAATTGCAGATTTTATAAACAGATGAAAAAACGAAAATGTGAAAAAATTTTCGTTTTACCTCCTATTACGAAGTGAATCAAACTTAAACTGTCTACTATTTTTCTGTGTGTCCCCGACACGTGCTGTTACCAGTTGTTCCAAACGCTAACGGTCAAAATTATTCAAATGGTTGAGGTTTATGAAATGAGTACTTCGACATAAGGAACGTAGGCCGAAAATAGGTGCATAGCTTCTTTATGTTGTCATGATTAATGTGAAAAGAATAGTCATTTGATTAGTGAAAGTCACACACTTGTATTTAACCACGTTTATTGTGCCACGACCGGTTTCGTTCTTTGGAACATCGTCAGGTTGCTTGCATTTACACATATGAAACTAAGCAAATCTCTCTCTCTCTCTCTCTCTCTCTCTCTCTCTCTCTCTCTTGCTCTCTGTCATCAGCATTGTATGCCCGTACCAGGCGAGCTGCTGGCCTTCTTTTCTGCCTGTGATGCTTTTTCGAATCCGGGTACTTTCCCTAATCGTTTTGTTTCTTACGTGGTCTCGCCGAGATTTTCTACACGATCTTCCGAAACAGTTCATTTCGACATCTCTCAATTTTTTATTTTTTCATGTTATCTCCCAGCAATTGCATCCGTAGGTCGTTATAGGCTCTACAATACTTTTAGAAAGCATCTTCTTTACTTTCCAACTTAGGAGATCATAACAGAGGGTTTAGCTTCTGGATTGCGGCTTTCCCGTCGGCCACTCGTAGTAGACGAATAAAATAGGCAAGTCCCACTGCCTGTTATGGTATTACGACGTTTAGCCTAATTTCTTGTTTTGTTTAACTGCAGGCAACCTGATCATGTTTTGAAGAAAGAAACCGGTCATGACACAATCTCTCATTAGCCGTCATTACTGTCAATCAACTGTGGAGCTCAACACAATCAATACTCATAATCGTTTGGGTTGTATGTTGTAATCAAAATTACGAAGATAACAAAAATAAGCAAAAGAAGAGTGAGAATATCAGAAGACAAAAGATCGTAACAAAATGATACTGCATTCGTTTTCTGCATTTGAATTCCACCTGTTACGCTAGCAGCTGTTTTTTTTATATAAACCCGTACATCTTTCCCCACCTTTGTGTCATCATCAGTATATATCTTTTATTTAGTTTTGTAATAAATTAACATGTTTTATAAGTAATAGACATTCTAACGAAATTCGTCCTAAAACAGTTTTTATCCGTAGTTATTACCTTATTTTTTCTTCGTTGCTCTGTTGTGTAGGGCTTGAAATCCAGTAATTTTATCTGCAAACACGGCTACTTCAAGAGCTACAAAACCAATTGACGAACAGTACTGTCTTTTCGTTATGTAAGATCTGTGCAGTAACTCTCCCCTTAAATAAGACATCCTTACTCATGGCTTTCTATCTCACCATTCACTGCAATGGAGGTTTGATGTTATACTAGCAACATTTGAAGTTCAGATGTTGAAAGTGATGACAACATTTGCATTACCGCAGCGCATAAAATTGTGCCGCATCCTCTCAGACATTATTGTTGCGTTTTGTACAATTAGATAAACAGCTAGGACCCTACCAACTAGCTCCTCTTCAGTACATGGCTTCAGGAGCCTGGGACAGCGGCTGGTCGATGAAATGGACAATACTGTACCATCATCCGTTATTTTGATATTGTTTTATTAGGCAACCAGTTTCGACGTTCCAATCTCGTCATCTTCAGACCTGTCGCATGAATGACACCAAGTACCACTCGTGCATTTATAAGACAAGGCACCAATATTCGTACCTGGTTCTATAGATATCCCAACTTCGTGAGCATGAGTGGTGGTACTTGGTGTCATTCATGCAGCAGGCCTGATGACGAAGTGATTGGAAAGTCGTAACTGGTTGGCTAATAAAATAATATCAAAATAACGGCAGTTGGTACAATTTTAATAAATTGCTCTTCGGTCTCCTCTGCTGTTTTGTACAGCAAATGCTTCATGTGACAACCAGACCGAGGTGGCGGAGTGGTCAGTACACAGGCCTATCATTCTGGAGTACCGCAGTTCAGATCCGACACCGGTCAATCAGATTTAGGTTTTGTGGTTTCCCCTATTTGCTCTAGGCAAATTCGGGCATGGTTCATTCCGGGTTGGCTCCGTCGCTAATGATCTCGTCGTCGACGGGAAATCTTCCTTCCTTCCCTCCCTCCCTCCCTCCTTCCCTCCTTCCTTCCTTTTCATGCAACGTCATAGGAAAAACTCCACTGTGGCCACATCACAGATGTTCATGTATCACAACTGATTTGCTCCCGTATCTTACGGCTTATCACTAAAGTATCTACAGCTGGGCAACTTATCTGGAATAGCGGTAGTAAATAGTGTACACAAACCTTCCTCGCGATTCACTCTGTTAGCGAAAACCAAATCCCTGAATCAGTTCCTGAGATAAACGTCTCATGTATAGAGAAAAATAATGCAAGGGACTTTAATTGATAATAAGTATAGATTTTTCAAGCTCTCAACACCATCGTCGATGCAGAGAGATAATGAGTTTACAAACACGTGTCAACGACATCGCTCATTCTAGACGTCGCACCGCCTGAAATGTTGATTTCCTACCATTGGTTCCCACTTCACCATGTTTTTAAGAAATCCTGTACAACACATGTACCATGTGAGAACCGTCGACGTGAGCCCGGTGTCGTCATTATTTGCAAAGAAGCATGACTATGAGGTAGTGAGTGGTTATAAATACTGCAATTGTCACATTCCCCTGTACTGCATGTGGCTTTATTGCTGATTCACTGTGACTCTCCCACCAAGAAAACTTCTGCTATTTCACATGTAAAGGGTTCTAATACCACCACGAATCTTGATAACATTACATGAAAACAAACCACCGAAGGAAGGTGACTATTAATTTTGTAAGAATTAACAAGACTAACTATAAAATCATTTGAGAATTATAATGATTAATAGATTTATTGTTCGTAAATGCTTGGAAAGATTTTTTATTTCCCACCAAGTTTCAGATGTTGGGGGATCACTGAACGACAGGCAGATGCCATGTACCCGCGTGAGACAGCGCTATCGGCACCTGACAGAATTTGAAAGGGGCGTCATTGTGGGCCTCCATTTAGCCAGATGGTCGACTCGTGCAAAATCCAGATTTGTGGGGCATTCGGATATGACAATTTCGGAGAAATTTTATGTCTTTGAAAAATATTTGTTCGATTTATAGAAGTGTCATGAGTAGAGGAAGTGTTTCTGTAAACGTCGAAGTTTTTGAATTTATTCGTGAAGCATCAAAGGTTATAACTGGAAACGATGGTCGTAGGTATTATGTGTGTGGGGGTGCCATTGGTGCCACGTGGAAAATCGAATATTGTTAAGGTGACGGTCGATATAATTGGATACCGGAAGAAGTTATTTTGTGAGCTAGTGCAACAGACAAATCTTGCTAGACTTCATCATCATCATTTAGGACTGATTATGCCTTTCAGCGTTCAGTCTGGAACATAGTCCCCCTTACAAAATTCCTCCATTATCCCCTATTCAGTGCTAACATTGCTGCATCTTCTGATGTTAAGCCTGTTACTTCAAAATCATTCTTAACCGAATCCAGATACCTTCTCCTTGGTCTACCCCGACTCCTCCTACCCTCTAATGCTGAACCCATGAGTCTCTTGGACAACCTTGCTTCTCCCATGCGTGTAACGTGACCCCACCATCTAATTGTAGAATGAAGGCTTTCACGACCGGATTACATGGCTGTTGATATACTTTCCGGGATGTGAGGTCGTGGTCCAAGAACTTTTCTGCTCCTTACGTTTCGTCCAGACTGTCAGTCGGCAAGACTCAGCGGAGCAGCGCCTCTGAGGAAGTCCAGCGCAGTTCTGGACGAAACGTAAGGAGCAGAAAAGTTCTTGGACCACGACCTCACATCCCGGAAAGTATATCAACACCCACCATCTACGCTTGTTCGCCCTGGCTGCTACATCTATAGAGTTCATTCCCAGTTTTTCTTTGATTTCCTCATTGTGGACACCCTCCTGCCATTGTTCCCATCTACTAGTACCTGCAGTCATCCTAGCTACTTTCATATCCGTAACCTCAACCTTATTGATAAGGTAACCTGAATCCACCCAGTTTTTGCCCACATACAACAAAGTTGGTCGAAATATTGAACGGTGCACAGATAACTTAGTCTTGGTACTGACTTCCTTCTTGCATAAGAGTAGGTCGTAGCTGAGCGCTCACTGCATTAGCTTTGCTACACCTCCCTTCCAGTTCTTTCACTATGTTGCCATCCTGTGAGAATATGCATCCTAAGTACTTGAAACCGTCCTCCTGTTCTAACTTTGTTCCTCCTATTTGGCACTCAGTCCGTTTATATCTCTTTCCCACTGACATTACTTTCGTTTTGGAGATGCTAATCTTCATACCATAGTCCTTACATTTCTGATCTAGCTCAGAAATATTACTTTGCAAACTTTCAATCGAATCTGCCATCACAACTGTCATCCACATATGCGAGGCTGCTTATTTTGTGTTCACATATCTTAATCTCACCCAGCCAGTCTATTGTTTTCAACATATGATCCATAAATAATATGAACAACAGTGGAGACAGGTTGCAGCCTTGTCTTACCCCTGAAACTACTCTCAACCATGAACTCAATTTACCGTCAACTGTAACTGCTGCCTGACTATCTATGTAAAGACCTTTAATTGCTTGCAAAAGTTTGCCTCCTATTCCATAATCTCGTAGAACAGACAATAACTTCCTCCTAGGAACCCGGTCATATGCCTTTTCTAGATCTATAAAGCTTAGATACAATTCCCTGTTCCATTCGTAACACTTCTTCATTATTTGCCGTAAGCTAAAGATCTGGTCCTGACAACCTCTAAGAGGCCTAAACCCACACTGATTTTCATCCAATTTGTCCTCAAATAATACTCGCACTTTCCTTCCACTGTATTTGATGAGTTCCGACTTAATTTCATCCACCCCAGCCGCTTTATTGCACTGCAATCTGTTGACCATTTTCTCCACTTCCTCAAATGTGATCCTATTTCCGTCATCATTCCTATCCCATTGTACATCGAAATCTGAAACATTACTGATCGTATTTTCACCTACATTGAGCAACTCTTCAAAATATTCCCTCCATCTGCCCAAGGCATCAACAGGTTTCACCAGCAGTTTTCCTGGCCTGTCCAAAATACTTGTCATTTCCTTCTTACCTCCCTTTCGAAGACTGTTAATTACACTCCAGAATGGTTTTCCAGCCGCTTGACCCAAAGTCTCCAACCTGTCTCCAAAGTCTTCCCAAGATTTCTTCTTGGATGCTGCAATTATCTGTTTGGCTTTGTTTCTTTCTTCAACATAACTTTCTCTGTTTACCTGAGTTCTAGTATGTAGCCATTTTTGATACGCCTTCTTTTTCCTTTTACAGGCTGCTTTGTGTCATTCTACCAAGCTGTTTGCTTCATCCTACCTTTACACACTACTGTTCCAAGACATTCTTTAGCCACTTCTAGTACTGTATCCCTGTACCTTGTCCATTCCTTTTCCAATGACTGTAATTGACTACATTCAACTAACTGGTACCTTTCTGAGAGCACTGTTATACTTGTGCCTGATTTCCTTATCCTGAAGTTTCTCCACTCTTATCCTCCTACATATGGACCTGACCTCCTGCACTTTCGGCCTCACAATACCAATTTCACTGCAGGTTAAATAATGATCAGTGTCATCAAAGAATCCCCTGAATACACGTGTGTCCCTCACAGCCTTCCTGAATTCCTGATCTGTTATTATGTAGTCAATGACAGATCTGGTTCCCCTGCCTTCCCAAGTATACCGGTGGATGTTCTTATGTTTAAAAAAGGAGTTTGTGATTACTAAGCCCATACTGGCACAGAAATCCAAGAGTTGTTGGACATATTCTGAGTCGTGGTCACCTTTGTGCTCAGACGGCAAAGACTACCAAATCCACCCGTTAGTCCCTCAGCCGTTAGGGGTAAAACTCAATGGGACCCGGGGCAAGTAAGGCTAGCAACCTGCTTCCCTGGTACTTTAAATATGATGCTGGCAACAATCAGAGCTAGACTTTTTTCAAGTTAAATCTTTTCGTTGTGCCTAGACTGAATAAGTGCCGAGAGATTGTGTGTGAGACAAACTAGAGATCTTTAGCTTGTTTCAAGGATTATTAAACTATTTTTCAGTTGAGCGACTTTTTATCATTCTGGTAATATCGTTAAAGATAGGTCCCTATTAACAAAGAAGGCAGTGCGTAAGTAGGTCAGAAACAGGATTGAATTCAGTAGTCGTCTACGTATCTCTACGTATCTGTACGCTATCGCCATCCCGTTTTACTCGTCCCGTTGCGAAATAGACAGTCAGACTTCAGAAAATAAGGTATTAAAATAAAAGGGGACGATTACAACGAAGTATGGACTGTCAATAAATTGTGTGACAATGTGCTCAGTGTTGAATCTATACCATCGTTGGCTGCCTAGTTAAAAACCCCTTTCTTCCAATGTTTTGTAGAGCTGCAGTGTTGTTATTCCTGGTGTCATGGCGTGGGGAGCCGTCGGTTATGACTACACGACACGGCTGGCAGGAACTGAGAGAGCTCAGACGACACAGTGGTACACTCTGTAGTCGAAAGTATCCGGACACCTGGCTGAAAATGACTTAAACGTTCGTGGCGACCTCCATCGATAATGCTGGAATTCAGTATGGTGTTGGCCCACCCTTAGCCTTGATGACAGCTTCCACTCTCGCGGGCATACGTTCAGTCAGGTGCTGAAAGGTCTCTTGAGGAATGGCAGCGCATTCTTCATGGAGTGCTGCACTGAGGAGAGGAACCGATTTCGGTCGTTGAGGGCTGGCACGAAGTCGACGTTCCAAAACATCGCAAAGGGTGTTCTACAGGATTCAGGTCAGGGCTCTGTGCAGGCCAGTCCATTACTGAGATGTTATTGTCGTGTAGCCACTCCGCCACTGGCAGTGCATTATGAACAGGTGCTCGACCGTGTTGAAAGATGCAATCGACCATGCAATCCAGGTTTTCTCACCTCCCGCCTAACTGTCATAGTACTTGCAGTGGATCCTGATGCAGTTTGGAATTTCTCTGTAATGGTCTGGATAGACGTCTGCCTATTATACATTACGACCCTCTTCAACTGTCGGCAGTCTCTGTCAGTCAACAGACGAGATCGGCCTGTACTCTTTTGTGCTGTACCTGTCCCTTCACGTTTACACATCACTATCACTTCGGAAACAGTGGACCTAGGGATGTTTAGGAATGTGGAAATCTCGCGTGCAGAGGTATGACCCAAGTAACACCCAATCACCTGTCCACGTTCGAAGTCCGTGAGTTCCGCGAAGCGCTCCATTCTGCTCTCTCACAATGTCTGATGATTACTGAGGTCGTTGATATGGAGTACCTGACAGTAGGTGGCAGCACAATGCACCTAATATGAAAAACGTATGTTTTGGGGGTGTTCGGCTACTTTTGATCACGTAGTGTACGTAACGGATGTCGGGCAACCTTACGTGTTAACTCCCGTGCGACAGTATCGGGGAGCCATTTTTCAACAGATCAGCATTTGTCCAGACGAGGCATTTCTTTCTGTGAACTGTCTGCGTAATGGCCATTTAGATCCCCAGATTTGTCCCCAATAGAAGATGTGTGGTACCAGCTTTGATGCCAGTTCCATGCCGGTGCCAGAGTCCATGATATCAACGACCAATTGCAAATGCTTTATTACGCGTTTCCAGTGGAATCAGCGCATTCACCCAGCCAGAGGGGGCGCAACTTTATACTAATAAGTTTGCTCATATCGTCAAGTTCTTTTTAATTTGACTCGATTTTGTAACCACTG
Organism: Schistocerca serialis cubense; assembly: GCF_023864345.2. Classification (NCBI taxonomy): domain Eukaryota; kingdom Metazoa; phylum Arthropoda; class Insecta; order Orthoptera; family Acrididae; genus Schistocerca; species Schistocerca serialis. The sequence goes on from NC_064638.1 coordinate 568,004,280, forward strand.
CATTAGCATCACATATCGACTCAATTCGCGATGTTTCATTTCGTTTCCTCGTCCCTTTCAGGGTGCTTCATTTTTTATGTGGCAATGTTGAGAATAGAAAGAAATAATGCGTGTTAAATAATTGCAAAAGTGAGTTAACAATTAAAAAGACGTATTCTGGGTGATTACTAGAGCGGGAAGTGAGAGTTTATTTATTGCAGCTGCTCGTGCACACTCCACCGTGGTCTGACATGCGTTATGTGCGGAGCGTTGTGACCGTAGAAGCCGTGACCAGCCGCCGAGACTAAAGGCCACCTCAGAGGGACCACCAGCAGCAGGCAACACTTGAGGAACCTCAGCGTTCAAGAAGTCAGGGTGCCAGACACTCGCCCTAGCTCCCGCCTGCTTTCTGGAAGGCCCTTTCCAGGGTAAGAGGGGAGGGGGGAGAGAGTGTTTTTGAATGAAAACCCCAGTGTGTAAGTTTTAGACAATCGATTATTCTGAAACAAACACGTGAGTTTGGCGAAGGAGAGATGGATATTAAGTATAGGATACATCAAGGGTATATTTACTACAAGTTTTCTGATCCACATAATACACTCTCTAACATGTTCACACCATGGCACAAACGGGCTGGAAAACCACACAGCCTCAACAGGGATGTATTTGAAAAGAGAACAAATTGCACAAGGGCTAGTGCTATTACCCAAATGACCAAGAACTAGAGGAAATTCTATCCCTTATGCTGACCGTGTGATTTGTCGACGCCACAAAACAAAATCTCAGAGACAAAAATTCTCTTCTTTCAAGTTCCAGGTACCTCTATGGTCGCAGCGTAAGAACTCAAAGATAGATAGATAGATAGATCTTTCACAGAGAGGAGCCAGGTTAATGAAAGAGTGTGTACGACAAAAATAGTTAGCAATGTTACTCGAAAGAAAGATATAGTTCTTTCATTCTTTCACAGAGAGGCGTCAGATTCGTCAAAGACTGTGCACAACAAAAATCTTTAGCAATGTTACTCGAAATAGCAGAGAGAGAGAGAGAGAGAGAGAGAGAGAGAGAGAGAGAGAGAGAGAGAAGAAAACCGTTCGATGTTAAATTCAGATGATGAAAGGAACGAAACAGACTGCTTTCAGTCCGTTTTTGTGACAGACTTTTGGAGACTTAATCACTGTATGTGATATTGGTTACGCACATGGCGTTTTCCTATGGTTTTGCAAGGATGCGACGTTAGTCCCCAGCTCTCGTCTGAAGGAATTGAAGATCAAGCTGCTGCTGTTCGAGTGTACGTTTTCTATTAAATGAGTTCTCGACTAAAGAGAGAAAAGTGGTTTAGCACGCACTGACGTAATACCTGAAGATATTTGGGCAGTTCAAAAATGATGGGCACTACAATTTTTTTGTATTCACGGGAACCATTTACTGAACAAACGAATATAGATTATATTACGGGTGTTTCCCACCAATTTCTGTGCGCTTTGGCCATTGTTCTGGCAGCTTCCGTATTTAGGGTATTCTGGCGCCACTGGTGGATATCTTCATGAAGTGGTGAACTACTTAAACCGCATGACCTTTTCATTGCGTCGAGTAGGGCATAGTCGCTAGGAGCCAAATCCTGCTAATATGAAGAATATGGAGACACAGTAAACCTTAGTTCGCGCATGGTGACAATGATCTGGGACTGGCATGTGGCCGCGCATTGTCATGTTGGATCACAATGCATCAGTCCCATTTTCCGTGGCGGCGCTGTTGAATGCGTCGACGGAGTTGGTGCAGTGAACTGTGGATCGTATTGGAGCTGAGCCAGTCAATCCCTTCCTTATCCTAGAACACAGTCGCCACTATTTTCTGCACGAATAGTCCCGGCAGTGAATTCCTGGCACGAGGGTCTCCAGTATGCTTCCACTCCAGACTGAGGTTTCTTTTCTGGAGTCTCGTGGAAGAACCGTGACTCGTCGGCGGTGACCAGACACCCAAAAAACTCCGCCGGATCTGTACTGTTGCACAAACTGTTTGTATGTCTCCAGACGCTTCTATCCCTCCTCAATGGCGAAGGATTGGGACACCCATTGTGTACACACCTTCAGCTTCAAATCCTCGTGAATGATTATGTGGAGGTTTATCAGTGATAAGACCTGCCTGTGCCCTATTATAAAGTCTTGCGTTTTTTCAGAACAGTCCCTGCCGTCTGTGAGCTGTAATAACCAACGAAATATGTCTCTGCGACTTGGTTGTGTTTCCCCAGATGTGATTACTAACATCTTGCGGATGGCTAAAGAAGTCACTCCTTCCCTCCAGAGAAACCACACTGTCCACCGTTTCCCATGCTTGTCTGCTTACATATTGTCTTATCGATTCACTAGCGTACTCGCATTTACTGATGCAAAGCGCCACTTATGGGAAGCAACACCACCATCTGGTGGTGGCTGACAGTAGTACTGTAGTCTATCTTCACGCATACATACAAACATTTCAAGCTGTTTCTTTCCAGGAGTTATAGTGGGAGCGCCAGTCAATATTAAACGCACAAGCTTAGACTTCCAGCGCTCCAGACCATCTTAAACAAGTTCATGTTCTGTGGCTGTCATGTTCATCTTCTTCCAACGCGTATTACATTGAACTATCGCTATTAACGAACAATTTATAAAGAGTGAAGTCAGTCTTATGTTCTCGAAGATTACATAATTATTGTGGCTACCACTGAGGGTATAGCGGATGTAAGGCATTATCAGAGAGAATTTCTCCTCCATACGCAGTCATCAATGTTTCCTGTTGATAAAGACCAGGATATGTGAGTAGTTTCGTATAGAATAAAACGGATCTAGAAACGGGTTATGACAGTCAGTTTTGAAGTACGAAATTAAAATTTTAACTCCGCGATCAGGTGCTGAAGACCACGTGATGTCGACCAGCAGCCGTCTCATCCTTTGCTAGGCGCTCAGTCCGGAACCGCGCGACTGCTACGGTCGCAGGTTCGAATCCTGCCTCGGGCATGGATGTTTGTGATGTCCTTAGGTTAGTTAGGTTTAAGTAGTTCTAAGTTCTAGGGGACTGATGACCTTAGAAGTTAAGTCCCATAGTGCTCAGAGCCATTTCATCGTTTGCCATGCGGCGTCACACGGATGCGGGTCATTTCACCGCTCTCCCTGCTGTTGTCGACTTTCCAGAGACTGGAGGCGCTACTTCTCATTCCAGCAGCTCCCCAGCTGGCATCAGAAGACTGAGGTAGCCCAGTCCTCAAACCAAAGAAAAATACCTGGCAGTACCGAGAATTGAACGAGCGTGAGAGTCGGACACACGAATCACTTTTTTGTGTTCTATCTTTAGATCTGTTTCTTCGCCACTTTTTCGTCAATGGTTCTGTGCTGATGTCGGACGACGTCTTTCAAATTCCATCGATGAGAGACAACGCTCACGGTTATTTTATTACAGAGACTGGCCAATCCCCTGACCGACACGGTGAGCTACCGTATTGGCTGCCACTGAGCTAAGGAGACAGACCGGTTTTGAACTACATTCCACAGAAGTTGTTGTGGGTTACTGTGGGGGTCAGCACCGACACAAACAATGAAGGAGAGAATTTGCAATGGCCGGTGGCAAGAATCAAAAGTGATCTGTACTTTAAACTCGAAGATTAATTGAACATTTTAGTTCTAAAAAGCAAATAAATATAAAACAACTTGATTCCTATGCTTCACATGCAAATACACACAAATACTTTACTCTCTATTACTACTCGCAGAATGCAGGCTACATATCGTCTTCCTATTACTTAGTACTGATGTTCTCGAAGACTGCGACCGAAATGGCCCTATCAGCGATGGGCAGTTGGTTAAATGAGACGGGGGGCGCTGAACGCTCTTCTACATCTACATCTACATCCATACTCCTCAAGCCACCTGACGGTGTGTGGCAGAGGGTACCTTGAGTACCTCTATCGGTTCTCCCTTCTATTCCAGTCTCGTATTGTTCGTGGAAAGAAGGATTGTCGGTATGCTTCTGTGTGGGCTCTAATCTCTCTGATTTTATCCTCATGGTCTCTTCGCGAGATATACGTAGGAGGGAGCAATATACTGCTTGACTCTTCGATGAAGGTATGTTCTCGAAACTTCAACAAAAGCCCGTACCGAGCTACTGAGCGTCTCTCCTGCCGAGTCTTCCCCTGGAGTTTATCTATCATCTCCGTAACGCTTTCGCGATTACTAAATGATCCTGTAACGAAGCGCGGTGCTCTCCGTTGGATCTTCTCTATCTCTTCTATCAACCCTATCTGGTACGGATCCCACACTGCTGAGCAGTATTCAAGCAGTGGGCGAACAAGCGTACTGTAACCTACTTCCTTTGTTTTCGGATTGCATTTCCTTAGGATTCTTCCAATGAATCTCAGTCTGGCATCTGCTTTACCGACGATCAACTTTATATGATCATTCCATTTTAAATCACTCCTAATGCGTACTCCCAGATAATTTATGGAATTAACTGCTTCCACTTGCTGACCTGCTATTTTGTAGCTAAATGATAAGGGAACTATCTTTCTGTGTATTCGCAGCACATTACACTTGTCTGCATTGAGATTCAATTACCATTCCCTGCACCATGCGTCAATTCGCTGCAGATCCTCCTGCATTTCAGTACAATTTTCCATTGTTACAACCTCTCGGTACACCACAGCATCATCCGCAAAAAGCCTCAGTGAACTCCCGATGTCATCCACAAGGTCATTTATGTATATTGTGAATAGCAACGGTCCTATGACACTCCCCTGCGGCACACCTGAAATCACTCTTACTTCGGAAGACATCTCTCCATTGAGAGTGACATGCTGCGTTCTGTTATCTAGGAACTCTTCAATCCAATCACACATTTGGTCTGATAGTCCATATGCTCTTACTTTGTTCATTAAACGACTGTGGGGAACTGTATCGAACCCTTTGCGGAAGTCAAGAAACACGGTATCTACTTGGGAACCAGTGTTCAAATGGTTCAAATGGCTCTGAGGACTATGGGACTTGACTTCTGAGGTCATCAGTCCCCTAGAACTTAGAACTACTTAAACCTAACTAACCTAAGGACATCACACACATCCATGCCCAAGGCAGGATTCGAACCTGCGACCGTAGCGGTCACGCGGTTCCAGACTGTAGCGCCTAGAACCGCACGGCCACACCGGCCGGCGGTAACCAGTGTCTATGGCCCTCTGAGTCTCGTGGACGAATAGCGCGAGCTGGGTTTCACACGACTGTCTTTTTCGAAATCCATGCTGATTCCTACAGAGTAGATTTCTAGTCTCCAGAAAAGTCATTATACTCGAACATAATACGTGTTCCAAAATTCTACGACTGATCGACGTTAGAGATATAGGTCTTCCTGGAGATGTGGCGCTGCCCGCTCTTTCCAGTGGCGCGCGGGTCAGCCCCTTCTTGATGCCGTATCGCGGCGCTGTGCTGGTCGGTGTGCAGTCGATGCCTTAGGTCTGGACAGAAGCTATGTTTAGGTACAATGCAAATACAGTTGCCAGGTGTGAGGTGAGTGAATTCACGGCAGAAACTTCCGCTAGCGTCTCAACAGGAAGACAGTTCTGCAGGAAGTGACGTCCAAGCTGTGGACGGCTGTTTCCTTTTTCTGACACTGTCACTGCTGAACTGTATTTCCTCACTCGTGTGCTGTTTTTGGATTTGGTAAAAGTAAGCGATCGGAAGCATGTATCCATGAGACGACAGCAATTTCCCGCACTATACACACAATCGTTACTCGCGAATAAATGTTCTAGACCTGTTTGCGGAGCCAGACAGATATCTGGAAGCCACGCTGCATTCGCTATTAACGTTCGCTGAAACATGCAGTACACTAACGCTTATGAACATTTCAACTCTAAAACAGAATGGCCCAAACGAATCTAATATTACAGGATGTGTGCAAGCATTAAGTGATTAACATTGCAGAAAGTAAATGAGTTTGCATATCTAGGCTCATTCGTCAGCTGCAGCAGTATCTGTCGTAAGGAAATATAGAGATGGATAACCTCTGGAAGTTACAGTAAGCAATGATCTTTGTAATAAAACAACAATAAATGTCACAACACAATCTTCTGTATACGTCTTCGATACATGGACGCACAGAGCTAATGATGAGAAGGAATAGGTACGTTGTGTGGGTGGTGCTTACGTAGAATGGTATTTACATCATTGAATTCTTCAGGAGCAACTGAATTAGGCACTGTCACTATGGTAAAGCATCACCACATGGATTCTATGAAGCACGGACTGTTCCGGAGACGGACTAAACTATTAATTACAGTAATGGAATGCATGGTTCCAGTTCCAACTAAATAATAGGTTCCAGAAACCTATTAATTATTTCATAGGTTCCACGTAGGCCATAAAGTACAGTGAAACCAACGAAATAACAGCATTAATGTAGCAATGTTTTCAACGTATTTTATGTGCTAAAGGGAAACATTTTGTATTTTGATTTATTTAAGATATGCAGAAGATACGAAACAGTGTATTCATACATACACCAACAAATAAGAATGCAAAATACGCTTGGAACCGTAAGCTTATCACTGCTTACGCCTTACGCGGTTCCCGGGCGGAGCTATTGATGAGTCACGGCTGCGATGGAAGGTTCCGAATGAACGAGTACGTTGCAGGTGCGCCAGTAACAGCACGAGCTCTCTGCGTTAACAGGTTACGACATGGAAATCTGAGCCTGCCTGTTGTAGTGACAAGGCCAGAATAGTGTTGATTTCTTCGAAATCACTCAAATTTTGACAGGAAGAAGTAAGGCATTGTAATAAAAACTGCACAGTTTTATCATTGATTTCCAAGAACGAGATACACGGTGAAATCTTTGTATTGATGCTCACCCTACGAAAATTTAATAGGGTCCAGCGTGGTACGTAATTTTGATATATTTATAATATTTGATAAATATATCAAATATTACGAACCACGCTGGACCCTATCACTTAGCATGTTGATGTTATTTTAATGGTAACACCAAGGGTCACCCATCCTTAGAAACTGCTGGAGATTGATCCTAGCTGGGTCAAAGGTGCGCACATGACCCTATACGGTGTCTCAGATGTGATCAATAGAATTCAGGGACCACATAAATACCTTCATGCAAGCAACTTGTTTCTCAAGCCGTTCTGACAATCAGGGAGTGATGCGACGGTGCATTGTCTTTCTGAATGTACAGGTCGCCTTCAAGGTGCTGCAGGGGAACAAATGTGTGCACGTACAGTAGTTTCCTGCGTCGTTATGCGCTGAGAAGCGATGATAGACATACCACACACGAGAATTTCTCCGCCATGAGCCGGGACTGTGCCGTGTTTGCCAGTGGGATGCATCGCCCCACGTGATTCTCCGACCCCGCCATCAGTCTGTCTGTGCAAGAACAAGTCATTAAGTAGCATTTTTTCCTATTCCATAGGATGACAAGACCGATTCAACAATGACATACCTTTACGTTCAAATGGCTCTAAGCACTATGGGACTTAACATCTGAGGTCATCAGTCCCCTAGACTTAGAACTACTTAAACCTAACTAACCTAAGGACATCACATACATCCAAGCCCGAGGCAGGATTCGAACGTGCGACCGTAGCAACAGCACGGTTCCGGACTGAAGCGACATACCTTTACGTTAGTGTTGTTCTTCTGTGTTAACTGTGTTGGTTCAGTGAGTAGGCCTATTCCTAGTAACTTCAGAGCATTTTATCATGACTGCCCTGTTGTCTGTAAAGCTGCAGGGATTGTTCGCAAGACTTTGTCTCCTTTACAGTTATTATCCTCGGCTGATTTGCCATGAAGAATTCGCTAGTGTATTTCGCGTACAATTGCAGGCATTATACTTGAACTTATAATGCAAAGCTCGTGCGTCAGCGCGTCAGAAGATGGCTAGTATGTCACCTCACGAGATGTTGCGGTATCTCTACATTGCCACCCGGCTGGGAACCTGCGAGATTCTCCTCAGTAGAATATATCGGGAAAGTCTATCATACAGTTGAAATTGCTAGCAAAACCGTTCCAAAATAGTTTGCTCTTGATTCAGCGTTGTCTGAAGGAAAATGGTGCCCAATTCACCATACTGCACTATGTCATATCATTTTGCACAAAATGATGCTAGAAGCCATCTTTGTGAATTTTGTTACACTGTCTGAATATTACGTAAGTGAAAGGAATCACTTGGTTCTGTGATGAATAAACAACTCCCTACGTGTGTTATTTCTTAAGGGATTACCTACAGTACTGCCTTTATGAACCTATGCTATACTCTCTCTTCTTCAAATAAAATTATGATACTATATAAATATCTAATCCTTGTTGTGGTATTAAGTTCTTAAGAAGCGAAGTTACTGCTGTTTGCTCGGGGCATCGCACGTATTTGGGCCTGGGTTGTGCAACCGTCAGCGCGTTGGGCGACCTTGGCACATGCTTTGTGCTGTGCTGTGCCGTGCCGTGCTGTGCTGTCTGTTGGTGTCGCTTTGCTTTCCGAGAAGAGCGTGCCTGTTCTCGGTCGCAGATGTCGATAAGGAACCCTCCCTGCGGTCCACACAGGCGCAGCTTCTGCGTCGCATCCGCCGCCCAGTGCAGCGAACGTCGCTCCTCTGTCTGAGAGTCAACCGCGGCTCCGTTTCTTGTTGCCCTGAAATGAAGACTTAATTACTGCGAGCGCCATTTTTAAAGCAAAGCGTTCTGCCGTCTTGCTGTTTCTTGTGAGATGCTTGTTGACTAGGGTACTATACACCACACACTTCTACATTAACATAGCCAGTGTTATGCATAGTCTCCACAAGGTAACAGAAAGTACTTTACTTAGGCGTCAACGACCATGTTAGTTAAGATTAAATGCAATGAGAGCCCAGTAAAATATGATGGACAAACGGGTCGAATCCTCTATACCGTATTTAAAGAACTTGTCGATGTATTTAGGTACAGCAGTCTTTGTAAATTTGCAGTAGCTGTCCATATTAATGACACAGGACATGCATTTGATACTACTGAAACGTTCCCTTTGAAGAATTAAGGATGACTGTGCTGGTAAACTAATACGTTATTTGATTTTCAAACAGCCGAGCAAAACTGAACGTACTCAGACATTTCTCTCTGACAAAGAATATTTTTAGGGCAATGCAATCTGACATTCCATAATCCCTACAAAAGAATGGCTCTGACTAACAATAACCTACACCTTTCCTGAATCACTTACAAAAATCTTCGTTACTCGAACTACTGTAATACAGCGAGCGCCACTACTGCCAGCTAAATAAAAGATTCTAACTACTGAAGGCACTAACTACTGATACGCATATCTAGCAAATGAAAAATTTTGATACAGAACAAACAATGAATTTCCGTTAATAATGTTCAAAAGTCATCATATGTATATCTATCAATTCATGACATCCATCTTTACAAATTTCCTTTTTCTGGCGGACACACGTCCATATCGTCCGCTTATAGCAACCTCTCTCTCTCTCTCTCTCTCTCTCTCTCTCTCTCTCTCTCTCTCCCTCTCGCTCTGCCCCTCCATCCCTCCCTCCCCCTCCCCCCTCTCCACATCCACCACTGCTGGAGGCTCAACTCCAAATGCCCAACGCTACGTGCTGTTCACATCCAACTGCCCAACACTACAATAGCACGCAGCACAGTCAGTGATTTTCATACAGAGCGCTTCGTGGCGTTACCAACATAAAAACCTAAACAGCCTACTTACAATACAAACAATAATATAAATTTACTACGTACATTTAACAAAACGAGTAAAGTTAGAAATCTGCGTAAAACAAAAAACTTTGGCAGAATAAACGCAGTGACAAACCTGAGACAGTGCTAATGAACCACATTATTATTTTTTTTTTAAAAAAATCACTGTTGACATACCAGCTGATATAAAATTGCTTGTTCCTGGATCTTTACTTCCAACAATCGAAATATAATAAACTGATAAATTATTAAAATAAATGTAGAAAAGCTGTTTGGTTTCATGCATATAAAATAGGCTCACGTAAGAACTCCATATAGATGTAAACACATACGTACACATCAACTGTATCTTTGTTTTGCTATATAATGCTCCGCGACATATCTGAATGTTTGAAAAGTTACACAGTACTTATTAACTTACAAAGCACCGTCTATTTGTATCAATACACAGTATCTGGACCACTGTTTACTGTGTATATGCGTTCAATCATATAATCCGTGTGCATGATTATTGCTTGCAGTATGCAGCTTACCGAGACAACTTGCCATTTTTTTATTGTTTATAACGTGCGATTCAGTGCCGTATTCTGAATCACTGTTGACATTTAACGTTTTATTTCAGAATAAAATGCTAAATGACGGCTGGCTACATCAGGCAGAACTGCGTAATATAATATGCCAGCGTATCTACCCGGGGATGAGGGAGAATACCCTCGAAATGCATCGTGGGTATTAATAAGAACTGGATGATGCAGATAGTTGTTGCAGTTTGTATGAACAATGCCTTAAAATTGGTAATTTGAGGAAATAAGGTTAATTATTGTAGTTACAATAGTTTTCATAGCATTTTTTTCTTTGCGAGGTGTCTCTGGAACTTCTAGTTCATACTAGATGGACACCAACATGGCATGGGTGCCCCACTTTGATCATGTGTGAAGTTCAGTGGACAGGCATCTGCCGTATCCACGTAGGCGGCAGACGTGTGCATTGCCAATTCCGGCCGACGCCAGCTGCTCTACACGCAGCGACTCCTAATCGCGTCATGGCGCATACCATCTCCACGCGTCACGGATACTGCTACACGTGCAAGCAAGACTAAGAAAATGCAAAGGCTTTTCTGCTTGAAGGCACGAATTCCTTGAGAACGACACCACTACCTCCGGAAGACACTGTCAATTTCCCACACCTTCACCATTCGGAACTGTGTCGTTATCTTTCAGCATCAGAGACAAAACACCAGGTCTTCACATCCGTAATAGTATTGTCTAAAAAATTGTCGGCGGTAATAAGTCCGGAAAGGCTCACCTCAGTCGACCATTCCCTTCCGTGGCAAAACACTAACAGCAGGTCTTTTACTTATTTTCTACTTGTTGCTTAAAAAGATAGAACCCTGCAAGAGTGAAAATGTTGTTATTCTGACATTTATGGCATAAAAATGATGCAGAAATCATCATTTATAGGTAAGTACTTGATTTTTCGTATTATGAATCGATGGTATTATCCTACTGTAATCAGATGCACTAGACGATAGTACGTTAATTATGTACAGCATTTAACGAGCACAAAATGAGATTTCCTCTGCTTTCTTCTGTTTCTACAACGAACAGCATACCCTATGTAGTAATGGGCAATACAAGAACAGCTGTATTCTCAAATACGAAAACTTTTCGATGTTTTCGCGAACCAGTCTCGGTTTTCGGTACTCACTTACCAGTTCTCGCTTTTCGCTTGACCTCTCGCATTTATATTCGTTTACGCTGATCAAAACAAGACCAAAGTTTTCGACTTTGTATTTGTTTCCATTTTCTGTCTGCTGTCCCTTGGTGCAAGCATTCGCGCAACGCGACTGAATTAATCACTTTTTCTACAAAGTAGAGTGTAGAATAGATATATACACTGATCAGGCAGAATATTATGACCACCTACCTAATACCCCGTATACCTTTGGACGGATAACGGCGGTGACCCGTCGTGGCATGGAAGCAGTGAGGCATTGACAGATCGCTGGAGGAGTTGGGACCACATCTGCACACACAAGTCACCTAATTCTCGTAAATTCCGGGGATGGGTCCGACGATCTCTGACGCTATACACAATCACATCCCAGATGTGTTCGATAGAGTTCAGATCTGGCGAGTTACGGAGCCAGCACATTCATTCGAACTCGCCACTATGTTTCTGTAACCACTTCATCACACTCTTGGCCTTGTGACATAGCGCATCATCTTATTGAAAAATGCCACTCTCATGAAGGGGTGTAGATAGTCTGGCAGTCATGGTGTCTTACACGAGCTCTACTGGATCCGTGGATGCTCACGTGATCCCCAGAGCATAATGGAGCCGCCGCCAGCTTGTCTCCGTCCCGCATCACAGGTGTTAAGCAGCTGTTCCCCTGGAAGATGACGGATTCGCGCCCTCCCATCGGCATTATGATGAAGATATCCAAATTCATCATACCATACAACGCTCTGCCATTGTGCCAAAGTCCAGTACCGATGGTCACGTGGCCATTTCAGTTGTAGTTGCCCAGCATTTAAGTCTGTTGTTAATTTCCGCCTCAGTTCGCTGCCTGTCCTGTATTACCAGTCTGCCCAGCCTACAAGGCCGACGCCAGTGACGAGAGGTGGCCGCCCAACCCCACGATGTCTGGACGTGGTTTGACCGGGTGGTGAAGACAGTCACCACAGCACTCCTCGAACAGCCGACAGGTCGTACATTTTCGGAAATGCTCGTGCGGAGCCTCCGGGCCATCACAGTCTGCCTTCGGTCAAACTCAGATAGATGGCACGCCGTCCCCACTCTGCACGTGGACAGCACGCTCACTGATACTACATGCATCGTGCGTGTCTCACTAGCAGTCAGTCCTCGCCAGGCGACGCTGCTACGCCCTGGACGGGTTTATATCGATAGTAGATCGGTGGTCGTAATGTTCTGGCTGATCAGTATATGTAAAAAAATATGTAATGTATTTTAATAATAATCGTGCTACGAAGTGTTACATAAACTTACAAAAATAATTATGAAAATGTAAGATAGTAAAATATTTCGAAAACTAGCTCTGGATGGAAGTAGTGAAGTTGTTCATAGATTGTTGGTATGGGAAGCTGCAAAAATTTTTGTAGCCGCCCCGACAATACGGGTAAATGACGTCATGGACGACAGTTGGATCGCTCTCTGTCTAGGAGTCGTAAGCCGTCAAGTGTTGCAGAGATTTGCGTGCTCGAGTCCAGCGTGACTATGCATTTTAACATGTGCCATTGCAACGTATAAGTCCTCTATTCGGATCAGAATTACAGTGTCAACGAACGTCAATTTTCAAGTCGACGTGTAGTTCACATTTGAAAACCACTTCTGATTGAAATAACGCGTAATATGATACGTAATTCCGCAATGAGCGGATGAATGTATATTTATGCAAAGCTCTGGAAGGCTGGGAGCAATATCTATCAGATGTGTGTTGCATATAGTACTTACTAGCTGGAGAAAAATACGTTGAAGCTAAGACTGCCCTGGCATACGTGAGAGTGTGGAGGAGGTAAGGAGGGGGGGGGGGGCAGTTACGAAGAGGTTTACAAATATCGAAAACAACCGACATTAGAGTCAAATCCATAGTGCTCTGGGTTGCTTGGCCCATTCGTAACACGCTTAAGTTCGATTTTACCCTTGTTTTAATATATACAGTGGCTGTTAAGCGTCTGGAGAGTACACATCCTTTTTTTAACTGCATTAGTGGGGCGCAAGTCGGTTACTGTTTGAAAGAGGCGATCTTCTGCGATCGTTGAAGTTCTCGATTCTCGTATGTAATTCGCTTCCTCTTGGTTCTCGCGGACAGAGTTCTCGATTCCTTTAAGTTTTCGTTTCTGCCAGTGTCTATAAACAGCATGTTACAGGGTGCCTCACACCACTGCCTAGTTAGGATCATTATATCTACATCTACATATATACTCCGCTAGCCACCAAGCGGTGTGTGGAGGAGGGCACAATTCGCGCCAAAATCATATCTCCTCCCCCCCCCCCCCCCCCCTCTGTTCCACTCGCGGATCGCGCGACTGTCTGAACGCCTCAGTACGAGCTCTAATTTCCCTTATCTTTGAATGATGATCATTCCGCGATTTGAAAGTTGGTGGTAATAATATATGCTTTACATCCTCGGTGAAGATCGGATTTCGGAATTTAGTGAGCAGCCCCTTCTGTTTAGCGCGTTGTCTATCTGCAAGTGTGTCCCACGTCAAACTTTCTATGAGATTTGTAACGCTCTCACGATGGCTAAATGTAAGTCACGAATCTTATCGCTCTTCTTTTGACCTTCTCAATCTCTTGAATCAGACCCAACTGGTAAGGGTCCCATACAGACGAACAGTACTCCAAGACTGAACGAACTAACGTATTGTAAGGTATTTCCTTTGTTGAAGGACTGCATCGCTTCAGGATTCTACCAATTAACCGCAATCTAGCTTTCGCCTTACCCGTTACTTGTGTAATCTGATCATTCAATTTGAGATCATTTCGAATAGTCACAGCAGATACTTGACGGACGTTACCGCTTCCAAAACTGGGCATTTATTTTGTACTCGTACGTGAATGGGGATTTTCGCCTTGTTATACGCAGTAGGTTACACTTACTAATGTTGGGAGATAGCTGCCAATCGTTACACCATGCATTTATTTTCTACAAATCCTCATTGATTTGTTCACAACTTTTGTGTGATACTACTTTCCTGTAGACTAGAGCATCATCGCCAGGCCGCTGTGAATACCATCAACCAGATCGTTTATGTAAGTCGTAAAAAGCTGAGGACCTATTACGCTGCCCTGGGGCACACCTGAAGTTACGCGTGTTTCTGTTGAAGTCACCGCGTTCAGGATGACATACTGCTCCCTGTCTCTTAGAAAAGTTTCTGTCCAACGGCATATGTCATCGGATAGGCCGGAAGCGCGCACTTTTAGGAGCAAGCGACAGTACGGAACTGAGTCGAACGCCTTTCGAATGTCGAGAAATGTGGCATCAACCTGGGAGCTGGTATCTAGAGCCTATTGTGTATCATGCACAAAGAGGGCCAGCTGTGTCTCGCATGAGCGCTGTTTCCTAAAACCGTGCACCACTAGTGGTGCAGTCGGCGACAGCGGGCGGACGGTGCCGGCGGAAACAGCAGTTGCGGTCCAGTGTGTGACCTCGACCCCCGTTGACGTGGGAGACGCATGCCCGTAGCGGGCGCTGTGACGCACGGCGGAGTGACTCACTGCACTGCACTGCAAGGAGACCACCGCTTAACCGACCTCAGCTCAGCTGGCGGACGACTCCACCGCACGACACCCACTTCGCGAACTGTCCCAGGGCCGAGGCAACCTCACACACACACCAACTCGTAGACCACTACCACTTACACTAGAAGCGTCAGCGCATATAGAGGGTTGTCAGCTTGTAAGTGTGTTGCAGGATGTGATATGCTGAGAAGATAACCAGTCAGGCCGTTGCGTGGCTCGTCAGGCACGCTTATGCCCGGTTCCACAAAGCTTGGTGGCTGTTCGTGGAACGTATTGAAATACTGAGGTTTCGCTTCTGGAAGTGTAACGAGGGCAAAGAATAAAGAAAAGTAGTATCATGCTTGAAGTTCGAGACCTTCACTGGAAGGCACCCAGTCACGGGCATCATATTCTCTGATTCAAAATATAATGCGCAGAAAACACTCGAACTTAAATCGAGGCAGTTACAAATGATTTTAAAGCTGAAATTTAATGCCACATATAGTTTTGCTCGAACTTCAATAAATGACAAGAATTTCCCCGTCCCTAAGTGCAGAGAAAGAATCGTCTCCGAAGCGTGCTTCCGTGAACCTAAGCGCATCATCTTCCCTCCCCGCAACCCCCCCCCCCCCCCCCCCCCCCTCTGTCCGCGTGTGCCCCCATCAGAAGAGAATATCGGACAGAGCGCGTGTTGTTGGCACTCGTTCCATTTGGCAGCCGCCTCTGCTCTGGAATCCACAGACTGTAGTAGCCGCGTAGTTGATGTAGCCGTGTACTAACACGATGGCTGCACATCAGCGTGAGAAAGCAGATTGCCGTCTCTCGCTAATGTTCTACAGTACGTCTACATACCTTACGGTATCCAACGATCACCTCACAATGATACAGAAAGTGTCATGCCAGTAGAGTGAAAAACAATAGCGCAAGCTATAAATAAACACAGGATATATAAGTGTGCTATGCATGATATTGGGGCAGGTGGTCGGCCTTGGTCTTGACGAAGGAAACATCCCCACCACTGCCTGCAGTAATTTAGGAAAACCACAGAAAACCTAAATCAAGATGACCGGGCAGAGAGAACTCCCATCCTCCAGAATATGAGGTCAGAGTCGTAACAGCTGTATCGCCTCAATAAGCTGGTCTCTGTTATACGGTATTCATCGATTTACACTTAGTTTGCTTCAGGCAAGTTATATCAAACATAGTTTTGTTCTTCATAGCCGCACACATTAAGGACACCCGCTGATGACTTCAGGGCCACGAAGATGATCACGCCCGGGTTCCCGGGTTCGATTCCCGGCGGGGTCAGGGATTTTCTCTGCCTCGTGATGACTGGGTGTTGTGTGATGTCCTTAGGTTAGTTAGGTTTAAGTAGTTCTAAGTTCTAGGGGACTGATGACCATAGATGTTAAGTCCCATAGTGCTCAGAGCCACGAAGATGATGCTATGTCCCTTGCACGAACTCCAGTCTGTTCGGAAAGCTGACTCCAGGGCCCAAACATTCAGCTGTGTTCCGTGTCAGAATCACCCATGATGCGTGAGATGTTCGACTCAGTAGAGTAACAAAACTTCCTTAGTAATCTTTGAGCGTGTGGTATGCATTACTTACGTTGCATGTTTTTGCTGCATTCTTGAACCCAAGTATTTCAGTAATATTTCATTGGCTTGGATAATTGTTTTTCCTGGCTAAATATAAATCCAGTCTGGTTCTTGTTCCATGATTATATATAGAACAATTAGTGAAATAGTTAATAGTATTTTCCCTGTTAAGCGCTACAAAGTGGTAGATACACTCGTTTGGTGCAGTAAGGATGTCCATTTATTTAAACAATTCTTCAGAATGTGTTAGACTGCTAGAGCTATTCTCAGGGCCCTTTTCTGCAGTTTGAAAACTGTGTACATATTTTGTGCCTTCGACCCCGAGAAAGAATCCCATAGCTAAGAACCGAGTGTATGTAGGAGTCATATGCAACTACGAGACATTGTCTATTGTCTTTCACAGACTGATAACACTGTAACAACATAACATGCTGATCCATTCTTTTTGCCAGTATCTTGGTGTGTTAATTGACAATCAGTGTTCATCCCTAAAAGCTGTGTTTGTTACATAATCTATAGATTCATTATCTTCGCTGAATGCGTCAAAGCTCTGTCCCTCTTTATACTCAAGTATGTGCTGTTTGTTTACTTCATGTTCAATATTAATTTATCATGTGCTGCCCATCCTTGAGGGTTTCATTTGCTTTCTGTATCAGCAGCTCTGATGTTTTATCAGTTATTATGAAGGTGCTATCATCAGCAAAGAGAACTTTTTCTCCATGCCTCACACTATCAAGAAAGTCATTCGTGCATGGTATCCCAGGAGGAACGTCGATCTTTCGGGGATACGAGAGGAACAGACATTTGAAGCAAAAAAGTTCAGTAAATGAATAAGTTAGGATCTATGAGCTCTCTTCCTTAGTAGGTTTTTCACAGTAACGAAGTTGAACAAGCGCCCATGCGTTTTAGAGTCTGTTTACTGGACTTTTTTTTTTTCGAATGATCGTTCCCCTCCTATCACTGAATACTGTCCATTCCTTCCGGGACATCCTGTATATTAAGAACAGAATTGGACTCAAAAACACTAGCCTGAGGAACGCTCTTGTTTGTATGTTTCTAGTCTGACAACTGTTTTGCTAAAAAATTATTTCAGCAGTTGTCTGAATTATCTCCCCTTATGCACTTTGTTTTGCAGCTAAGATTGGAACCACTTGTTCGCTATCCCTCTTGGAACTAGCGCATCTAGCCTGTTTAGCAGTGTTTTGTGGCCAACAGTGTCAACAACATTGAACAAGTCTAAGAAAATGCCTGAAATAGTGATCCTTGTCAAGTGCTTCAAGTATCATTTTTGTAAATTCTGTAAGGGCTGATATAGTACCTCTCCCTCTTTGGAAACCAAACGGCGCTTCGTTAAAAATATTGTATTTATTGATGTAACTCATTAGTATATTGTGCATGGTTGACTGAATTATTTTTGACAATGAAGACGCTAGTGACACAGGTCTGTACTTCACTACCTTTCGCATTACTTCTGTTTAATAAGGTGCATGCCTTACGTGCTGTGGAAAAAACTTGAACTAAAGAACTTCTTATTATGCTTGTTTCTCCGCCTGGCATCTGCTTTTCCTACAATTTCTTTTATGCTGGCATTTCTCTGTAAGTCGCTCAGGACGATTACTCCTAGGTACTTTACGGTTGTAACTGTTTCCAGTGAGTTTTCACCAATAGTGTAATTGAACAGTAAATGGAAATTTCCGCCCATTTGCACCTAGGCTCTGCTGCCAATCCCTGGCCTGTGCAGGTCGTCTACATTTAGCTGCAGTCTTCCGGCATTGCAAACGTAACAGCATCTTCTGCAGAAACCTTTACGTAGCTTCCGACGATATCGATTACATCATTTACATATATTGCAAACAGTAATGGTCCTATAAACTCCCTGGCGTCCTCTAGAAATTAACTATACACCTGTCGTCATAGTTTTCAGACTGACATGTGCTGACGAACAGTTTTACAGATCTCTACACATAAAAGGCAGTGGACTGACTGACTGACTGACTGACTGACTGACTGACTGACTGACTGACTGACTGACTGACTGACTGACTGACTGACTGACTGACTGACTGACTGACTGACTGACTCAGTCAGTCGCTCGCTCGCTCGCTCACTCATCATCATCGTCGTCATCATCATCCCCTGCTCAAACCGCTAAGGATAGAAACTTGAAATTTGGAGAAGGTCAGGATCTTACATGGTACTTGTATTGTTTAAGAAGGGATTGTCCGAACTTCCACTCCTAAGTTCGTGAAATAGGGAATAAAAGGCTTTTCTAAAGTACGTCACTATTAAGGGAATTTCGAAGCTAGAACTACGAAAACTGGTATTTGGTTTCTCAGTCAAAAAATAAAAAATGTGTGTTCCAGCATGTTTGGAAATTTAGTTACGAAGAGGGTAAAATAGGGGGTGAAAGTTTTTTGAAAATAATTACCAAAGAACTACTAAAGGATTTTTAAGGCTACATCTATGATAATAGGTATTTGATTTCTCGGTTAGAAATTAAAAAAAAAATGTTTTTCAGTGTTTCTGGAAATTCAGCCTCAAAGTGAATGCAAAAATTTTAAAGCTAAATTTATGAAAACTGGTATTTCAGTTCTCAGTTAGATATAAATAAACATTTCTTAGGGGATAGAAGTTGCTAAGAAAATATATCCACAAGAATCCAAAAGGCATGATTAACAAAAGCTTTGGACTCCAGCTAGCAGAACTGCTTTTTGGTCAGAAGTACATTGTAAAAAGGTCATGCTTATATGGCTTTAATTAGAGTGAAAAGCTTAGAAGGTTTCGCAGATTGTGAGCAACATAAAAATTCGATTAAATAAAAAAAAGAGAATTTCTGCAGGCCATACAATCTCCGCGAGCGAAGCAGCTGGTGCTAAGCTAGTAAATAAATAATTTTACAGTCAACGGCGACCATGATGTCATTTAAAAAAGTTAAACGACTGTGAATCCCAGCTATGAGACGCTAATCAAGTGACTGCCGGTAACAAGTGTAACGACTTCTATCGATTCCGCTACTCCTATCTGCACGTTGTGTGTTAGTGGAGTGTGCGTGTCGTAGAAGCTCTCACATTGGCTCCGAACGTTGTACAAGGACGGGGGAAACAAATCGGCCGTCGTCTGTTTGGAGAAATCATACTGTCATTCGCCTGAAATTATTTATGGAAGGAAACGTAAGTCAGGTTGGTTGGGGAAGGGGCAGGCGGGATTTGAATTCCGCTCTCCTAGAACAGGGGTTGAGATGTTAAGTTTTTTTTCTTTATTATCTGACCATGGGACCGTAAACAGCATAAAACAATCCTCTTCGACGTTACTGAAGCCCAGTAATTCATCCTCTAAATTAATTTTGAAAGGTAGTTGTAGGTTCGTATTTTCAACACGAGAAAGAAAAATCTGGTAGGAGTAGTGGAGTGATTGCGGCAGTAATTTACTTATTGCACAATTCAAATAGCTTCTGATCGGCACGGACTGTAGCTCAGACAGTTGGCTATATGCATAAAACTTTGAAAATTCTCAACAGTAAAATATTAACCTTGCGTAATAGTACGAGTAAACTCTTCAGCTGGGATCACTCTTCCTTTCCATTTAAAATATGCTGTAAGACTACCTCTTTGCAGCTTGTAAAACTATAAAGTATGCCAGTTGCTATCGACATTAATTTTTATTAACGTCGACTTAAAATCTGGACAAGTCTCTACACGACACAAAAAAAGAAGTGATCGCCTTCGCTAATAGAAAAATACTAGAACGGAAGTGTTCGAATGTATAGAATCTCCCGAGACAATACGAGCGCTCTTCGCTGAAGAGCTATGGCCTTCAACACATTATATACACAACTGGCCATTAAAATTGCTACACCACGAAGATGACGTGCTACAGACGCGAAATTTGACCGACAGGAAGAAGGTGCTGTGGTATGCAAGTGATTAGCTTTTCAGAGCATTCACACAAGGTTGGCGCCAGTGGCGACACCTAGAACGTGCTGACATGAGGAAAGTTCCCAACCGATTTCTCGTACACAAACAGCAGTTGACCGGCGTTACCTGGTGAAACGTTGTTGTGATGCCTCGTGTAAGGAGGAGAAATGCGTACCATCACGTTTCCGACTATGATAAAGGTCGGATTGTAGCCTATCGCGATTGCGGTTTATCGTATCGCGACATTACCGCTCGCGTTGGTCGAGATCCAATGACTGTTAGCAAAATATGGAATCGGTGGGTTCAGGAGGGTAACACGAAACACCGTGCTGGATCTCAGCGGCTTCGTATCACTAGCAGTCGAGATGACAGGCATCTAATCCGCATGGCTGTAACGGATCGTGCAGCCACGTCTCGATCCCTGAGTCAACAGATGGGTACGTTTGCAAGACAACAACCATCTGCACGAACAGTTCGACGACGTTTGCAGCAGCATGGACTATCAGCTCGGAGACCATGGCTGCGGTTACCCTTGACGCTGCATCACAGACAGGAGCGCCTGCGATGGTGTACTCAACGACGAACCTGGGTGCACAAATGGCAAAATGTCATTTTTTCGGATGGATCTAGCTTCTGTTTACAGCATCATGATGGTCGCATCCGTGTTTGGCGACATCGCGGTGAACGCACATTGGAAGCGTGTATTCGTCGTCGGCTTACTGGCGTATCACCCGGCGTGATGGTATAGGGTGCCATTGGTTACACGTCTCGGTCACCTCTTGTTCGCACTGACGGCACTTTGAACAGTGAACGTTACATTTGAGATGTGTTACGACCCGTGGCTCTACCCTTCATTCGATCCCTGCGAAACCCAACAATCTAGCAGGAAATGCACGACCGCATGTTGCAGGTCCTGTACGGGCCTTTCTGGATATAGAGAATGTTAGACTGCTGCCCTAGCCAGCACATTCTCCAGATATCTCACCAATTGAAAACGTCTGGTCAATGGTGGCCGAGCAACTGGCTCGTCACAATACGCCAGTCACTACTCTTGATGAACTGTGCTATCGTGTTGAAGCTGCATGGGCAGCTGTACCTGTACACGCCATCCAAGGTCTGTTTGACTCAATGCCCAGGCGTATCAAGGCCGTTATTAGGGCCAGAGGTGGTTGTTCTGGGTACTGATTTCTCAGGATCTATGCACCCAAATTGCGTGAAAATGTAATCACATGTCAGTTATAGTATAATATATTTGTCCAATAAATACCCGTTTATCGTCTGCATTTCTTCTTGGTGTAGGAATTTTAATGGCCAGTAGTGTAGCTAGAGGCCAGGTACTTGGATCGGTCCGTTCTGCGGAGTAGTCACGTATTCTGGTAATCGCCCGTATCATGAAAAAGCAACAGAACGCAATTTGTTTATGGTTAGAAGAAAGGACCGCACTTCTGCTTTAAAACATAATAAATAATGTTGAAAAAAAAATGGCTCTGAGCACTATGGGACTCAACTGCTGAGGTCATTAGTCCCCTAGAACTTAGAACTAGTTAAACCTAACTAACCTAAGGACATCACAAACATCTATGCCCGAGGCAGGATTCGAACCTGCGACCGTAGCGGTCTTGCGGTTCCAGACTGCAGCGCCTTTAACCGCACGGCCACTTCGGCCGGCATAATGTTGAAATACTGAGTTCATACTGTAGAATGGGTCAGCGGTTACGGGTAAAGAAGCGCCGGAAATGAGTTTGTGACACTGCGGTTCATTCGTTAAACCACCATTCTCTTGTTTCTGTATGCCGTTACCCCCCGTTGGTATGCAGCGGAGGGCGCATGGTGGCCCCCTCCTCGTTTTCACATTCCACTTGTGGATGCGCATAAATGCCCGGAAAGTCGTTAACTTCGGTTGGCAACGGGTTGAGAATCCGTACCCGTCCGAAGTCATCCGACTTCCACCGATTCGAACGCAGCCAGCAAGTGCCAAGTCATATTGTGCGTGTAGTGAGCTTCTGAAATACCGCACGACAGACAGGCAGAAGCGCGCAGCTTCCGCGGAACTGACAGCATGCGCCCGTTGCTGGTCATCGCGAGGCGGAAGGGTGTGTCTCCGGCCACACGGCACGCGCTCCAGCGCATACAAACGGCGCGCCTACCTGCTAACGCTACGCCCTCTCCACTCTTCTAACAAAACCCGCGCTGGCGGCTGCATGCGTTTGGGCGCCGTCGCCAAACGCACTTCGCCAGTCACTTGCGTGTCAGCTCGCAGCGCCGAGCTCACGTTTGTCTGTCCTCGTCCCAGTACGTGAGTCATTACTATTTCACATTTCTTTTAATGTAGTAGTGTCGATAAAAGAGGATAGTTGACAGCTGCAGTTGCTTCACGGTGTTACCTCAACTAACAATGTAACGCCATTTTGTATGCGTCTCTAACACCCCCAGTGTTGTTACAGCTCTGTAGATGACTATTCCCTTCGCCTGCAGCCGTTTCCTTCGCAGTTGAAAGCTGGTATCATCGCTACCAGCCGTACATCAATTGACCTCCCCCTCCCCCCCCTCCTCTCTCTCTCTCTCTCTCTCTCTCTCTCTCTCTCTCTCTCTCTCTCTGTGTGTGTGTGTGTGTGTGTGTGTGTGTGTGTGTGTGTGTGTGTGTGTGTGTGTGTGTGTGTGTACACGCTTGTGCTAACTCTTCCCTACCTTCAATACAGCACAAATAGCGAAAACTTCACACGACTGGAGCTACATCGAGAATGCTTAAGATGTATGTATAACATGCTACTGCTCGCTCATGTCAGTCCTCCCATTACTCGAATACGACCTATGCGACCGGTTGTCTCTCCTCGTGTATTAAATACCTATCTTCGTACCATAAATGCAGAACCAGATCGGATACACTCATAATCTGGACTCGTAACGCTAAATCTTGCTCCACCCCCTCTATTTTTCACACGACTTCGGAATAAATTGCTCTGTAACAAAGCATCTTACGCAAAAGCACTCTGTATTCAACAGGAGATTAGAGCTTTATCTCTTATCGTCTGCATAGCTTCCCTCTAGGCGTATCCCAGCTGTTTTCCTTCTGTCCAACAGTGAACTTGCAGCTCCGTGAAACTGTCAACGTTATCCATGCTTTTCTCGTTACTGTCTGTTTCTTGCTTTTATCTCTTCCGCTGATTTTACCCTGTTGTTTCCAGCTCATTCTATAACCAGCCAACTTTTTCTCCAGTTTTCATGTATTCTGTTCAGCTGCCATATATTTGTTAGATGTCATTAATAATATTCGGCGAGAACATACTGAGGAAAATACTGAACACGGTGTTAATAATATTGGCATTTCTTAAAATCCGTACAATAATAGTACATCCGTTGGTTTATTACTGTATTATTATCACTATGTGTTACTCGTGTACTATGCACATCGTAACGTCTGGTTAGATGTAAGAATGAGTCTGAAGGCCCTAATCTTCCTAGATAAAATAAATGTGTTAATGAATAAATTAAACATTTCCTTTACGACAAGATTCTGTATTGGATGCTTCATAACTTCCTCGTACTACACTGTTACGAATTGATACTGATAAATAACATAAATAAATCAAAAATAAATTTCTGTTTGAATCGTAACACATATTTCTCAGTGGTGCATTTTGCTTGCCGTCCGTAGGACTAAAGTTAGTGGAAGACACTACATTGAGGCGGAGTTAGGTCTGATTATTGTTTCAGGGTCTCTTGAGTATTGATCACAGAAGACTTGAACCTAATTTACTTATCGTGTTGCTCCAGAAACTTTTGTATTTATCGTACCAAACCCATATCTCGACGTATTACGGCACTTGGCTGGCTACTGCACCCAATATTGTACATAAGTTTTACATGATGTTTAATTCTTCGTAACTTTAGTCCTGTTTTCAACGACTCCCAGGCATCACGAGCATCAAGGGAAGACAAACTAAACTTCATTAGCGCATCACATATGTATAGGACCTTGCACCTTAAATAAGAAACTGAAAAGCGTAATAGTCTTTCGTCCGATGACTCATCGATAGATCGACTCCTTTCTCGGCGTCCGTACTCTCTAACCGGCGTTATTGAGTATAGTGCAAGTAGTTTAAATGTGGAAGAGTTGGCGAAGTCATTAAAGCGGAACATGCATCCAGGAGGATTGAATTTCGAATGCCAGATAAGCCATCCAGGCTTAGGTGTTCGTGATGTACGTAAATCAGTTTGGCAAATGTCTGATGTTCCTTTCTAAAAAGGAAACTTGAGAACTCCCTACACGCTTGCGATACCTATGCGATGAACCTAACGGGACGTTTTGCACTATTCTTCCTTCCTACATAAAAAAAATCCACCTATGTGCAACAGAAATAGCGAGGACAGTAATTATGGAATCCTTGTACTTATTTATTTATATTTACATCAGCTGCTTGATAACGTTTAATTACTTACAAACACAATCTTTTGATGGCCCCAACGTCTTTATTTCCTATACGTTTGTTCTCATGTATGAAATACTGCGATACTGCCAGCTGTATATTAAGCGTAAGTTTTCTTCTTCTTTATACAAATAGAATTCATTCTTTCATTGATTCACAGAACTATTTCACCCAATCACACACTATCGGTTTTATGATCTGTGCAAGTACGGTACAATGCAGCGTGTTTCTCCCCGGACCTACGAATCAGCATCTTTGTTTTGTAGGAAAATCATTTTAAAAGAAGGAAAAGAGGAAAGAGCTCTGCTGGGAACATAATAAACTTGAAGCAAATTACTGAAAACCATGGTTAGCACAATGAGAAAAAGACACACAATCCTCCGCTCGCACAAAGAGTGAGAAACTCTTCCAGATACTAGACAAGTACAGTTTTCCTGAACTTTAAATGGAAGTTAATAAAACGCATTTACGAACTATATACTACTTCATTTTCGGGCCAGAATTATAAAAAAAAGGCGGTGTGAACCTTGGTTCAACACCTTGCACGGATATACACTATGTGGTCAAAAGTATCCGGACATTCCCGAAAAGGTACGTTATTCATATTAGGTGCGTTGTGCTGCCATCTACTGCCAGGTACTCCACATTAGCGACCTCAGTGGTCATTACTCATTGTGAGAGAGCAGACTGGGGCATTCCGCGGAACTCATGGACTTCGAACGTGGTCAGGGAATTGGGTGTCAGTTGTGTCATACGTCTGTACGCGAGGTTTACACATTCCTAAACTTCACTAGGTCCACTGTTTTCGATGTGATAGT
The DNA here is from genome assembly GCF_023864345.2 of Schistocerca serialis cubense. Lineage (NCBI taxonomy): Eukaryota > Metazoa > Arthropoda > Insecta > Orthoptera > Acrididae > Schistocerca > Schistocerca serialis. Next base: position 568,029,977 of record NC_064638.1, read on the forward strand.
GAAGTGGAAACGTGAAGGGACACGCACAGCACAAAATCGTACAGGCCGACCCCGTTTGTTGACTGACAGACACCTCCGACAGTTGAAGAGGGTTGTAATGTATAATATCTATCCAGACCATCACACAGGAATTCCAAACTGCATCAGGATCCACTGCAAGTACTATGACAGTTAGGCGGAAGGTGAGAAAACTTGGATTTCATGGTCGAATGGCTGCTCATAAGCCACACATCACGCCGCAAACGCCAAACGATGCCTCACTTGGTGTAAGGAACGTAAACATTGGACTATTGAACAGTGGAAAAACGTGTGGAGTGACGAATCACGGTACACAATGTGGCGATCCGATGGCAGGGTGTGGGTATGGCGAATGCCAGGTGAACGTCAGCTTCCAGCGTGTGTAGTGCCAACAGTAAAATTCGGAGGCGGTGGTGTCATGGTGTGGTCGTGTTTTTCATGAAGGGGGCTTGCACACCGTGTTGTTTTTCGTGGCACTATCACAGAACAGGTCTTCATTGATGTTTTAAGCACCTTGTTGTTTCCCACTGTTGAAGAGCAATTCGGGGATGTCGATTGCATCTCTGAGTACGATCGAACACCTGTTCATAACTCACGGCCTGTGGCGGAGTGGTTACATGACAATAACATCCCTGTAACGGACTGGCCTTTAGAGTCCTGACTCGAATCCTATTGGTCACCTTTGGCATGTTCTGGAACGCCGACTTCGTGCCAGGCCTCAACGACCGACATCGATACCTGTTCTGAGTACAGCACAGCGTGAAGAATGTGCTGCCATTCCCCAAGAAACCTTCCAGCACCTTACTGAACGTATGCCTGCGAGAGTGGAAGCTGTCATCTAGGCTAAAGGTGGGCCAGCACCATATTGAATTCCATCATTACCGATATAGGGTGCCACGAACTTGTAAGTCATTTTCAGCCAGGGGTCCGGATACTTTTGATCACATTGTGTATGTCCTGTCATATTATCCTTTTAATCTTAAAAATCCAAAGCTGTGCTGACGTGTGCTGATGTTGGTATTGCGGATGAATAGGTAATTAATTCTAATAGTGAAAACAACCTACAAAGGGCCACATATCAATCACTTCCATATAACAGATATCAAAACATAGGTGTACTCTTCAATGGGTAATAACAAAATTGGGTCTAGGGTAATAATAAATGCAAAGATAGTAGAACAAGTAATACATTTCAAGTTCTTAGGACGCGGTGTATGACATGACGATTACATTTATTGTCAACGATAGATAAAGTGAACTTAATATTTAGTGCTCTCTATGATAATTCCAAATGAAAGTCAGACAATAGACACAGACACAGACACAGTTTTAGGAAACGTTTCGACTAAGATTTGTAGTATCTGGGAGCAAAACGTGAATAACAATAGGAAAAAAGGATGGACTAAGAATGCAAACTATGGAAATGATTTTTTTTTTCAGACACCAAACAGGATGTAGTTGATAAGATTGGAAGCAAAATGGAAATATAGGAGCAGAATTAGGAGTAATGCCTCTAGATGAAAAGAATACAAAAGAAAAGGGAAAGATCTTTGAGCAAGATATGGAATTATAATTAACAAAACTACTGTACAAAAACAGACCAACGGGACGAAACGGAGCGGGCTCCACAGAGGGTTCGCATTGTGGAGGACACCGCTTCAGATCCCTGCTGCTGAGCCATCCAGATTCATATTTTCCAGCGTTTCCTTAAATCGATCAACACAAGTACTGGGATGTTCCGTTTGGGAGGAACCAGTCGGTTTCCTTCCGTATCCCTCAATCCCAGCTTATGTTTTATTTCTAACGACCCCGTCATCGATTGGACGTTAAATCCGAATGCTCGTTCCTCCTTGCTGTCACTCCTCTCATCAAGACGAAGTAGTACAGGAAAAATAATAGGACTGAGGCTGATTTTTATCAGTAGGCAAAAACCTAATACATTTAGAAGAATCTTGATTATTTTGATCAGCGATTTTGAATACAGTATACACTTTTCGACCAGTTGCCATCTACACATACTGTACGGGACACCTTGAGGTGTGTGGCGGAGGGTACTTTGTGTATCCCTGTGACTTCGCCACGTTCGTGCTCCAATTGTCAATGGTCCGCGAGAGGAACTATGTTTGGTGTGCCTCAGCGTAAGGCCGAATCTCTCTAATTTTACCTTCGTGGTCTCCTCCCGAGGTACACGTAGGTGAAAGCAAATATACTGGATGACTGTTCTAGTAACGTACGCTCCAATAATTTTTACTGTAAACCACACCCATCATCTCTCTCGTAGCGTCTGCTACCACAGTTGGCTGAGCATCAACGTGACGCTATCGCGCTTACTCAGTGAACCTGTTTCTTCGAATCGTCTCTACTTCCTCTACCAGTCCTATCTGGTACAGATCCCAGACTGACGAGCAGTATTCAAGTATTGGTTTAACGACGGTCTTATTAAATACCTCGTTTGTGGGTGGACTGAACTTCTTGGGCACGATTCCTCTATGGATCTAAGTCTGGCATATGCCTTTGCTACGATTAATTTTATGTGGTCTTTCCACTTTAAATCACTCCGTACGCGTACTCGAAGGTAAATAATGGCTGTGACTTCTTCCATTGACTGTTTGGCGATCTTACTATAATATAATAATGTTTTTTGCGTATTTATGCGCAGCATTTTACATGTTCTTATGTTGCAAATCCCTCTACCAAGCGCCAATCCCCTGAAGTTGCTCCTTCATTTCACTTCAATTTTATGACGTTGCGACTTCTCTGTATAAAATAGCATCATCCAGGAAAAACCCCATGGAACTTCCAACATTATCCACTAGGTCATTTGTATATGTTATGAACAGTAGTGGTCCAATATAATATACCCCATGCATCTGAAGATATCTTTCTGTTAAGAATGACACTGTGCGTACTGTTTACTAGGAACCTGTCAATCCAATACACTGCTGGTCTGTTATTCCGTACGGCCGCACTTTGTTCATTAGGCACCGAGTGGAGCAGTGACGAATCAGTGCTGGAAGTTAGACAACGCGCCATCAACCTGACCGCTGGTGTATACTACCTTCTGAGTCTCGTGGACGAACGGAGGGAGCCAGGGAAGTTGTCTTTCCTGATTTTGTACGGAAATTTAGAGCGGCTCAAAGGTACTCAGAGATGCTTGTAAAGGGATATTCTGTACCGTGACCCACCCGTAGGAGGTCACTTGCTAGCCGCTGCAAGCACTTCTATGAAGGCCGGATACTTCAATTGTCTCATTTCCTGGCTGCAACCAACTCGCACTAGCTGCAGGACTGCCCACTGGACGCTCGTATCACTACCTGTATGCTCTATTCGTATAGTCGCAGCTGTCCTACTTCATGACTGCGCCTAAACAATCAGTCGCTTCACTCTGTGCATGCGATCCCGTTGATAGTATTCTGGGGCAATTGTTTTTCTTGCCTTTCACCATCAGTAATGGAATGATGCGAATAGCAAAGTACGCTACAGGTACAAAGCAATCGAAATAAGATATCAGATGGAACAAGGTAGCTATAAAAGACAAAGGCGCGAGTTTCTGAGAAAACAATAATAGTATCTGACGTTTTGTTTCGGTTAAGAATATACATTAACTAATAACGCAGTTACAGTTCTAAAAGCATTCGGTAATTCATTTAAAGGTTTGCGTAGATGAATCAAAAACACAGATACACAACAATAAAAACAATGGCTGCAGGAAGTGACACCAAATGGGATGAAGAAAAGGTGATGGCGTTTTCAATAGCAGTCGCTAAAGCTGGAGGGGAAGTAAGAGAAAAGGGCTTTGCAAAATTATTTACAGATTGTCTGCCAAGGAAGACAGCGTACGTTGTTATTACAATCGCAACATCAGTAACTTTACTGTCTTGTTATTTATTTTAAAATCATACTGTTTCGAATGGATGTCCTCCAAGGATAGTTGAAATCTACAGCATTATAAATCTGTTGCCGAGCAATGCGTTAGAAACCATAATTTCGTTGTTACTGTGCAACGTCTTTTTGACAGTAACGACGAAATCATTATTTCTAGTATAGACCTACTACTCGGCAGCAGAATACTCTTTCGTAAGAAAGAATTCCAACAGCGAAATAATTCAAAGGAAGAAGATAACTATTAGTGAAGAAGTCATATATTATAGAAACGAAAAAAAAAACAATTGGACAAGATACTTATCTCATGTTTGCTCCTGCATTGCTGAAAAAACTGGACACTGCTGTAGACATACAGAAAGTGCTTAAAGGTAATGGAAGTGCGACTTTGGAGACGGCTAACGGCGAACACCTGGACGTAAGGAGGAACCTGTAAGGATGTTGTGAAAGAAGTCAATGACTAAATAAACCCAATCGCGAAGATACAAAAAAGAAAAACGTAACAGTTTTGACATTTATATGTATTCATTAAATATTTGACAAACAGAGGATATGTCAGACTATTATACAATCACTTTGTGAGGGAAACGGTGTGTTTAGTCTTTTTCAGGTAACACAAACCGATTAGGGTAAATAGATTGGTGAATCTTACATTGCCTAGAATCTTATGGAAAATTGAGCAAATCTTTGTAGTTCAGAATGAGAACGAGGAAAAAACTGAATAGTTTTCTTCTATTTTTTTTTTAATTTGACGCTGTTGTGATGGTACATCAAATAAATTATCCTGGAGCTTACGATTTGCACATACATTTGAACATCGAATAATCTTTATTTTCGATTTCCGCACTTGAGAAGTTGTTGAGCACTATTACATTTTTTTCTTTCGCATTATCATAACTGGTGTTCAATATGGTTTCTATTTTGTAATAAACGTATTTGTGTCCGCCCTTGTGTACTTTCAGTATCGTGTAGTTCCTTTGTACCTGAGAGTGCTGTCTGTCATACCATTTCACGTTTTGGGAGACTGTCTGTACGCTGTGTATTTTATGCTTTCCCAGCAGAAATAGTCAAAGGGAAGTTAAGCCTGTGGACCGCGGTGGCCAAGTCACTGATCTTCGTTACCAGTACATCGATCAGAAAAAAAATTGGTTTAAGATACGCGTAGCCACCAAACATAAATGTGCTGGACACCCACCTTGCAGCAACAACATTAACGACTGAGTTGCTAGTGGGTCATCTCCTACCGACGCTGGCGGTGTGTGCTGGGGGAAATTCAGATTATAGTTCACATTTAATTGTTCATCCACAAAGGTCTGATGATTTTATCAAGGCTGAGTCAGCATCAGGTATTTATGCGTCACTGCTGCAGGTTGTCTTTTGAAGTAATCTGTGAGATTTTCCTTTTGAGCAAATTCGGAAGTCTAGCTGAATGATCAGCGTGTGTGGCTGCCAGATGGAGGACCTGGGTTCAGTTCTCGGTACCACCAGGGATGTTTCCTTCGTGGCGGGTGGTTTGGGGGGGGGGGGGTAGGAGGGAGGGAGACTGGAACGGGGTGCAGCCACCCTCGTGACGTCAGTTGAGGAGCAGCTTTAGTGAGAAGTAGCGGCTCCAGCGTCTGGAAACCAGGCAACGGCCTGGAGAGCGCTGTGCTGATCACACGCCCTTCCATAGTGCATCCATATGACGCTATTGGCTGAGAATCACATGACGGCCGGTCAGTATCATGCAGTCTTATGGCCCTAATCGCGGAGTTTACTTACATTTTTATATTTGAAAAAGGCTGTATCTGTGCTGGGTGACGGTAGTGAAGTGCAAATTTTGATTTAGAAACCGTGTGCAGGAGGCGATTTTTGTTTGGAAATCATCTTCACTTAATGCCTGGTGAACACACATGTGATTCGCACATAAATAACGTTCAAATAGAATTCTCTAGGATGTACTTCTGCTCGCCATAGTATCTCGTGTTATTCTTCGTGTAGAAAAACGTGGGCAGAGATTCATTGCAGGAGGAATATCGATATTTTTATCGTCTTCAACACGTTTTCCGACTAGTTTGTTATGAGTTTTGATCTGTTGTATCCCGCTTGTGTTGCGAATCCGCGCCACTAATCACCGAAAAACATGTAATGGAGATACAAAAACATTATGAGCACTGCCCACTGCGAGGTAGGACGTCGCCAGGTAGTATTGCGGGAACGTGATACAGTAAGGAAAGTATATACGTGGATCAAAGAGGATCGGGAATCATTCTACTGACGACACGGGTCGCAGATGGGGAAATCTGGTGACATAAACGACTTAGACAAAGGTGATATTATTATTATTATTATTATTATCATTATTATTATTATTATTACCCAAAACATTAAACGAGTGTCTCGAAAACGGCGAAGCTGGCGAATGTTCACGCGCTAGTGTAGTGAGCATTTAATGAAAGTGGTAGAACGACAGTGAAACTACCACTGGACGGAAAGTGGTTGGACGGCCACAGCTCTTCACAAAAGTGACATTTGGAGGCTTGCTTGCTCTGGAATGCAGGGTATGTGCCGATCTGTGGCATCTCTGCCGAAACGGTGCAAAACACAAAATAAAGATACGCCAAAATTGTTTTGAGAGCTCTGTTGACGGGTCCTAACTTGTTCCTATACTCTCGTCTGATTTCGTATGCTCCATTTTCCAATACCTCACAGGCAATGTAAATTTCATTGTTTTATTCTACTTCATCTGTTTGCTTCAAACGCATTTTACCAGAAAGAGATCGGACGCACCGTTTTCAGAGAAAGTGTTTGTGAGGTTGTCGAGAAGCACATTGTGTCTCTGAAGAAAAAAAATTGGGAAATAAAACGAAGAGAAAGACAAGAATGATGATAATTTCCTTCTTCGATTGCTGCCAGTCTCCAGCCTATGGTGTGGTATAGCACAGAATGTTTCACGGAGTCCATTACTTCTTCTCAGATGGCAGGCGGAGATCTGAAGAGGTTAAGAGGTGCTTCGTGTACAACACGGTGATCTTCGCTTGATGTGGTCAGACATGTTTCTTTTTAAATTTCATTTTGTTCGTGATTATTCGTTCTGTTTCTTCGGGGCGGGCGTCCCATGACGCTTCTTCAAGTTAATCGTCGTTCCATTAAGTCAGTTTTTTTTATTATTACAGAGTGCGGCTAACCCTCTGACCCTACACGCTGGGCTACCGTGCCGGCACTATGTAAGTATGCCCTCGCATTCTGATGTAATCCAATGTCTTGCGCTGTTACATTCGAAAGCGCCGCAAAAACGGATATTGCACGATTCGACCAGCTGGACAGGTGGAGATCCATGATGAGCTTCCTTTCAAACTGTGTTAGGTGCTGATAATGCCGTCTCACATGAGAACGCGGCGTGTGTCCTTCACAGTGATGATTGCAGATGAGATGCTCTTTAATGCCGCCTTGTAAAGCCCATCAGTCATGGTAACAACTCTAAATACGAGCAACACAGATCTACTTGTTAGCCGTTCTACGAGTCACAGAAAATTGGAACACTCGTTTGCATATCCGCCGATGACGTGTGCGTGTACGAAGCTCCACTGACAACCCAGCACGTCCTTTTGGTGTTTCACGTTTTTGTCACGCAGTCCATATGAGAAAATATACTGAAGAATCTGGTACACCTGCCAAACAACGTGTTGGGCCCCCGCGAGCACGTAGAAGTGCCTTAACGCGACGTGGCATGGACTCGAATAATGTCTGAAATAGAGCTGGAGGGAACTGACACCATGAATCCTTCAGGGCTGTCCATAACTCCGTAAGGGTACGAAGGGTTGAAGATCTTTTTTCTGAACAGCACGTCGCAAGGTATCCCAGATATGCTCAATAATGTTCATGTCTGGAGAGCTTGGTGACCAGCGGAAGTGTTTAAAAAATTCAGAAGTGTGTTCCTGGAGCCACTCTGTAGCAACTCTGTTGGTTGGTTGGTTGGTTGTTTTGCGGAAGGAGACCAGACAGCGAGGTCATCGGTCTCATCGGATTAGAGAAGGATGGGGAAGGAAGTCGGCCGTGCCCTTTGAAAGGAACCGTCCCGGCATTTGCCTGGAGCGATTTAGGGAAATCACGGAAAACGTGAATCAGGATGGCCGGACGCGGGATTGAACCGTCGTCCTCCCGAATGCGAGTCCAGTGTCTAACCACTGCGCCACCTCGCTCGGTCTGCCGCATTGTCCTGCTGAAATTTCCCAAGTCCGTCAGAATGCACAATGGACATGAATGGACGCAGGTGACCTGACAGGATACTTACGTTCGTGTCACCTGTCAGTCGTATCTAGACGTATCAGGGGTCCCATATCATCCCAACTGCACACGTCCTACACCATTACAGAGCCTCCACCACCTTGAACAGTCCCCTGCTGACATACAGGGTCCATGGATTCATGAGGTTGTCTCCATACCCGTACACGTCCATCCGTTCGATGCAATTTGAAGAGAGACTCGTCCGACTAGGGATCATGTTTCCAGTCATCAGCAGTCCAATGTCGGTGTTGATGGGCCCAGGCGGGCTGTAAAGCTTTGTGTCGTGCAGTCGTCAAGAGTACACGAGTGGGCCTTCAGCTCCGAAAGCCCATATCGATGATGTTTCATTGAATGGTTCGTTCACTGACTCTTGTTGATGGCCCAACATTGAAATTTGCAGCAATTTGCGGAAGGGTTGCACTTCTGTCACGTTAAACGATTCACTTCAGTCGCCGTTGGTCTCGTTCTTTCAGGATATTTTTCTGGCCGCAGCGATGTCGGAGATTTGATATTTTGCCGGATTCCTGATATTCACGGTGCACTCCTGAAATGGTCGTACGGGAAAATCCCCAATTCATCGCTACCTCGGAGATGATGTGTCCCATCGCTCGTGCACCGACTATAACACCACGTTCAGACTCATTTAAATCTTGATAACCTGCGATTGTAGCAACAGTAACCGATCTAACAACTGCGCCAGACGCTTGTTGTGTTATATAGGCGTTGCCGACGGCAGCGCCGTATTCTGCCTGTATACATATATCTATAGTTGAATGCGCGTGCTTATACCAGTTTCGTTGGCGCCTCAGTGTATTTCCGGTGATGGCGGCTTTACAACAGCATACGGTGTGAGACAGCGTCGCAGTACGATTAGTTAGGCAATGTGTCCAGTGCAGTTCCGAGTACTGTAGTAGGCAGACCACGCATGCAGAATGGGAATGCGCGGTCTCGCAGGCGGGCTCTGCGTAGGCGCGGTGTGCGGCCGTAGCCCGGCCGGCTGCCGTGTTTGCCGTGCTCTTGTCGCTGCCGCAAGCCGAGATGAGCAGTGGCCAGCTATTCAGTACGGGGCCGGCCGCCTCTCTGTGGGCGTGTAACTCGCGAGCGGGAAACCGTCGGCAGGTGGACGTCACTCTTGGTGAGTCGTTTTCAAATGCGCCTAACTTCGGTCTGGATTCTATGCCTCGCATCAGTATTAATTAAAAATGTCCTATTATGCTCACTACTATATTTAGTTATTTTGATACATTTTTCATCTTTATATACAGACATCTGCGCAGCGAGGGGTTCAATACTCCAGGTGGCGTTGCGAGCATGTGTGTTTGTCTATTTTCCTACCTTATCTGCAGCAACTTTCATGCACTCGCCCCTTACTTTTACAACTCTTCTTATCTCCTCTGCGAAGAATCCTTTATCTCGAAGCTAGTTTTGTACGTTTTCTTTGGTTCTTTGCAGCCGTGGAACTTGATGCTAAGCGTAGTTTCTTTCAGCGGTACAAACAGCTAAAAATTCGAAGGAGACAATGTCAGGCCTGTTAGGAGGATGAGATACCAGGTCTCAAACCCTTTTACCAAGTACTGATAATTTTCTACCCTATCTGCTGTGTCCTCTTGTTATAGCGCAGTAACTGGATATAAATTTTTGACAGTGTAAAGCTTTGCGATTTTCAAAATTTGAAGTTAAGTTATTTGTGCAGAACCAATTATCAATTTCCACAAAACATCACGAACTACTTTTACCTATTAATTATTCTTTATTCGGGTTCACAACAATGCTTGTACAAGATGGAAAAATAAAAGCGGTTGGGAAATGACTGACACGGAATAAATAGGAGTACTGTGTGACACAGGATAATCTGTAAATAGTGATTTCAATACAGTATTCTGTTGCTGTTGCATGTCTGTGAATGCGCATCTCGCACATGCTCTCTTCCGAGTATTTCGTTCTGTCATTACAGATCAGTGAGAGGACCAGATGTGTTTAGAGACACCAGTCGAATGCAACACAAAATGGTGCTCACAACAAATCAGCGCCTGTTCACTGTCGAGTGTTATGCGAAGTACATTTCGAGGAAAACGTGTACGGAACTGTTTGCACAAGAGTGTGTGGACGTCTTTTGCCAAAATCTTTCGCAAAGTCTGCAGTGAAAAAATTAGTGACAAAATGGTACGAAAAAGGTTCTGTGGCGAATAGAAACGGTAATTATCTGAAGAGACACAGAACACCAGAAAACATTCCTCGAGTGAAGGAAAGCTTCGAACACAGTCCGGTGAAATCTCAAGTATGTGCTAGTGAGAATTAAGACATCTACTTGTCGAAACACTAAAAAGGACTTGCATCTGTATCTATCCAAATTTACTGTTATGCATGAGTTGAGACATCCACACGATCTTAGGCGTGTTGAGTTGGTGGCTTCTGAGTAAACTGAGCCCGGCAAATATAGATCCTCAATTTTTCATTCCTTTGGGCGAGATCTGGTGAGCATACACAACTTGCCTTATAACACATCAGAACATCTCCTTCAGTAATTTGAAGAGCCATTGTATAATATCTTCTTAAGTGTGTGGTGCCCAATGTCTGTTGTCCACATCTTAAAACGATTCTTTTACAAGTTGTAAATTATAATCGGTATGTCTGAAACTGTTAATCCACATTCTGTATCAGGCCACAGAAGGTGAACGACTGTATGGATATTTTCAGCAGGATGGGGCACCAGCCTACACTGTCTTGAGAACTCTGTCACGAGTTCATGAGGTGTTCAGTGACGAGACAACAGTAAGCACAGGGAACGAAATCCCCTGGTCACCTCTGTGATTTTTACATGTGATTTTTACCTGTGGGGCAAATTGGAGGGTTACACATACATCAAAAAAAGTTTGCATCACCCCAGCTCTCAGAACTCCTGAAGATAGACGCTGGCTGTGGATATTGTATCACAGACACAGTCCCTTTGACTGTTCAGACATGTCACTAAGCTGCCGAATGATGTAAACAACCATGCACAAGCAGCGTCTATTAGAGGGAAGGCGTCCGACAGCCAATCAGTTCCAAGCATTCTACCAGGAAGGCTCCCGTTGTCTGTGGTTCAACCATGCGCAGACGTTCAACACCGCGGTTCGATCGCGTCCGCATTGTTTCTTTGTGCCAGGAAGGACTCTCAACAAGGGAAGTGTCCAGGCGTCTCGGAGTGAACCAAAGCGATGTTGTTCGGACATGGAGGAGATACAGAGAGACAGGAACTGTCGATGACATGCCTCGCTCAGGCCTCCCAAGGGCTGCTACTGGAGCGAATGACAGCTACCTGTGAATTATGACTCGGAGAAACCCTGACAGCAACGCCACCATGTTGAATAATGTTTTTCGTGCAGCCACAGGACGTCGTGTTACGACTCAAACTGTACGCAATAGGCTACATGATGCGCAACTTCACTCCGGACGTCCATGGCGAGGTCCATCTTTGCAACCACGACACCATGCAGTGCGATACTGATGGGCCCAACAACATGCCTAATGGATCGCTCAGGATTGGCATAACTTTCTCTTCACCGATGAATGTTACATATGCCTTCAACCAGACAATCGTCGGAGACGTTTTTGGAGGCAACACGGTCAGACTGAACGCTTTAGACCCACTGTCCAGCGAGTGCAGCAAGGCGGAGGTTCCCTGCTGTTTTGGGGTGGTATTATGTGGGGCCGACGTACGCCGCTGGTGGTCATGGAAGGCGCCGTAATGGCTGTACGATACGTGAATGCCATCCTCCGACCGATTGTGCAACCATATCGGCAGCATCTTGGCGAGGCATTTGTCTTCAGGGACGAAAATTCGCACCCCCATCGTGCACATCTTGTGCATGACTACCTTCAGGATAACGACATGGCTCGACTAGAGTGGCCAGCGTGTTCTCCAGACATGAACCCTAACGAACATGCCTGGGATAGATTGAAAAGGAATATTTATGGACGACGTCCCCCACCAACCACTCTGAGGGATCTACGCCGAAACACCTTTGAGGAGTGGGACAATCTGGACCAACAGTGCCTTGATGAACTTGTGGATGGTATGCCATGACGAATATAGGCATGCACCAATGCAAGAGGACGTGCTACAGGGTATTAGAGGTACTAAACTACCACCTCTGAAATCGCTGTATGGTGGTACAACATGCAATGTGTGGTTTTCATGAGCAGTAAAAAGTGCGGAAATGACATTTATATTGATCTCTATTCCAATTTTCTGTACAGGTTCCGGAACTCTCGGAACAGAGGTGATCCACAACTTTTTTTTATGCGTGTCTATACTGAAGTAATTCCGAAATACTGGAAGAGCTACGGCAGAACACTGACAACAATATAGCTGCTATCTCTCAGGCAGAGCTGCCGCATGTGTGAGAAACGACCACAGTGCTGCATCGACGTCAACATTAGCCACTGAGACCATCTCCTGTGATGTTTATTGAGAAGTGTCAGTCCCGCGTCAGTATTACTGTAAAAAATTTTCCGCTTCAGTTCACTTTTGCTCACTCCGTATCATATTTGAAAATGACGAAAGCGTTTGCCCCACTGACGCGGCAGAAACTGCACCGCAACCGCCACGGTACGCTTGAATTTTGTGACTTGTAGCATATGAATGCAGCCTCTCAGACAGACGCGGTTGTCCGCCAGACGGTGCAATGTTTCGTACCACGTCTGCGCCAGCCCGTCGGCCTCCTTACAACTTGTCGTCCTCACACACTCTCCGTCTTTAACTCACAACCCTCTAACATTCTGCGTGGTGTCTGTTTGTTCTATGTCGTGTCTCCCTACCACTTTCGCGCAACGACGCTCTGAGCGTGTTTTTTTTTTTTAGGGAATTGACTAGTTTGAACCTGGGACCTGTTGCTGGTAAGGAGACGCCAGACCACACATGACATGTAGAGTTCAGAAGAGTTCAGTGAGACTAGCGATGATATAACCAAATACTTAATGATTTCAGCGTCAGCTCCACTGCACTCCCTGTAAAAAAATCTTAATACTAACTAAATTTAGTGGAAGAGGTTCAAGGCTTTCCTATTTTTAGTTAGCTGGTAAAATAACGTCGAAAAAGCAGTTAAGTTTACCATTGGAAATTTTATTCTACTCACAAAACATTGTTTATAAATTGCACTATTGGTAAAAGGAAATGTTTTAATACAGGATGGTAAAAACCAACTGCGTTCAACAAAAATGTGAACGAATATTCCCTGAATGGGTTTCCAAGTTCTACAATGGATCGAAGGATGACCTATGCCATATCACATCTATAATCTAGGTTTAAATTAAGTTTCACAAAAGAGAAAACTATCAAAATGGTCTACAGTGACCCTCAATTATCTTTAATTACTTATCTAACTTGTCGTAAATTACAGTGGCTGATGTGGCTTCTCAATAACTATATAACAGAAAAATCATCGCGTTTCAGATTTTTACTTCAAGTGGTAAATGTGAACACCATGAGCTTTAATTGACGATCGACACTAGTATTACACAAAAAGGGGGTGTAACAGATGAGACTTCTGCAGTTCTGAGTGAAGTTTTATGCGCTGTTATGCGGCATCGCGTGCGTTCATTACCTTGTCGGTGTTCGTCAGGGGGCGTCGGGCAGCACAGCTCCGCTCACCTCGCTGTCTCGGAAGCAACTCTTGTCCTAACTTCTCCCTACTACAATTTACCGAAGTTGGTTTAAAAAAACTATCTGGCTGTGTTTTCATCTGACCAATCAGGGTCTCAATGTTAACCTTAAGCTCCGCCTACAAAAATTCTGTCTATCCAATGAGAAACGTTATACTTTTCGTGGTGGGGCAATGTTTTTAAAGTTTGCAACGTAACAGGGATGCGAAAAAGTCTCACGCTAAAACTTGCAGCTGGTGTGGTTCTTTTTGTGTTATCGTAAGATCTATACTGTTCTTCTGGAGGGCTCTATCTTTTAACATGGGCTGGGGGGTGGTCCTGACGTAACAGAGACGCGAAAAAGTCTCACGCTAAAACTTGCGACTGGGGTGGCCCTTTTAGCGTTATCGTAAGATCTATACTGTTCTTCTAGAGGGCTCTAGCTTTTGACATGGGCTGGGGGGTGGTCCTGACGTAACAGAGATGCGAAAAAGTCTCACGCTAAAACTTGCGGCTGGGGTGTGGTCCTAGCGGTTAGCTGGCAACGTGGGGGTCCGTCCCTTATCATAGGGCCTTCTAGCTTAACACGGTTCTGCTCTCGGCTTCTGTTCTCGTTTCTCCCCTCAGAACTGCGTCTGTCTCACGGTGGGAAGGTACGACATGCATTTAGGCATTCTTGTGTTAGTCTGTGGTATTCCATTTGCTCACTCGTTACTCGTATTACTTTGGTTAATTTAATGTCACGATTTATTCGGAGCTATGTGATATACTACTGGATTTGCTTATCATGTCAGGGTTTTCATGGAAGGTGTTGGATTTGCCTGACACCTTACAACCTCCAACTCCTCTCTCTCTCTCTCTCTCTCTCTCTCTCTCTCTCTCTCTCTCTCTCTCTCTCTCTCTCTCTCTCTCTCTCTCTCTCTCGCACACACACACACACACACACACACACACACACACACGCACACACACACACACACGCACACACACACACACACACACACACACACACACACACACACACACACACACACACACACACACACACACACACACACACACTACTTCGGTCATCTGCTCCTCTGCTCTCTGTCCATCTCTTCCTGTATCCATGATCTCCTCCCACATCTACCCATGACCTCCACCCACCTCTATCTATCTCCTCCTCCCACCTTTATTCATGTCCTCCTCCCACCTCTGTCCATCATCTCCTCCTCTCACCTCTGCCGGCCACTGTGGCTGAGCGGTTTGAGGCGCTTCAGTGCGGAACCGCACTGCTGCTACGGTCGCAGTTTCGAATCGTGCCTCGGGCATGGATGTGTGTGATGTCCTTAGGTTGGTTAGGTTTAAGTAGTTCTAAGTTCTAGGGGACTGATGACAGTTGGTAAGTCCCATAGTGCTCAGAGCCATTTGAACCATTTTCCTCTCACCTCTATCCATTTCCTCCTCACACCTTTATCCATCTCCTCGTCCCACCTCTATCTATCTCCTCCTCCAATATCTCCCTGTCAATTTCCTCCTCCCCCTCTCTCTCTTTCTGTCTATTTCCTCCTCCCCTCTCTTTGTCCATCTCATCCTACCATCTCTGTCCATATCCATTTTCCCATTCTCACTGCCTGCCCATCACCACCTCATCAGACACTCTTCTCATCTCTTCTCCCCTCGCCCTATAAATTTCCTCCTTCCCATATATATATAATCTGTCAGTCCCGTCCTGCTCCCCTCTGGTCATCCATGCCTTCCTGTCCCCTCCATCACTCTCCTCTATCAGGGTTGTCACAGATTCTTGAAATCGGGGAAATTGGGAAATTTGAAACAATCACGGAAATTTGAAAAAAAAAGCACTGGAAAAATCTCATTCTTTTCTCAGTAGATAAAATGGTTTGTTTACCGAGGTGTGATGCACTGTCGCTGGCTGGATGCATCTGAGTACATGTGCCGCTTCTCTACTCCCTCTTCACACTGCTTCTTCCCTTCCTACCACGTTACTCAACTTGCAGTCAGTGCTGCAATCACTTCATGCTGCTAGCCTAGCAGCTGCCGACGAGAGGGAGGGAGGCATGAGGAGTTGTTTGGATCTTATTCTCAGATACTGCAGACGCAACGGCTGGAGACGGCGGTCATGTGTGCATGAGTTGTGCCTGAGTGACTGTGTGTGTGTGTGTGTGTGTGTGTGTGTGTGTGTGTGTGTGTGTGTGTGTGTGTATGTTTTCTGACATAAGCTATGGCTGAAAATTTAGTTGTGAGAGTGTGATTGTCTTTTCTACGTGCCTGTCTGCAGCTCAGCAATCAGTTTTACGGTGAGTTGCTACCTAATCCCATTATTATCGATTCTCAGAGTATTTGAACAACTTATCTGGTGCAAGGATTGATCATTGTGGTCTCATTTCGTCAACATACTGTCTCTGGCTTGTGAATACCTGGCCACACGAGTAGATTTCCATGACGGGCCAAAACTGGAGGCTGCTTCTGCGGATATCTGTAATGGCCGGTCCTGCCGATCTGGAGCCATTCGGTTCCAGCTGGTGTGCAGACCCTGATCCTGTCTCTGTCGGATCTACTCTCACCGACCTGTCCACAGACTGGGTCTGTCTGTGTGTGCCTCAGCAGGCCAGGGACCATGGGCGATGTATTTCAGAAACTGCGACTGTTTCACCGCAAGTACATTGTACAGTGTGACGTTTTATGGCCATTTTATTTGTTCTAGTAAATTTTGGCACTTTAAAAGGAGTTTATATATTAGAAAGTATGGACGATAAGAAGAAAGTTGTCAGTCGTTAGCGGTTTGTACGCTATGTACTCAAATATTTTTCGAAAGAACAATCAGGCAATACCTGTAAAATAATAGATATAACATTGGGTGGTAACCGACAATAACGAACATAGCAGAAGCAACATTTTACTGGCGGTCACCTACAGTGTTGGTTTACACTCCTCTTCCGCGCCTTATACATTTGTTTCAAGAGACCTGCTTTTTTCTGAGGTTATTTCTGAAATCAGTGAAGGTATTTTAAATCCGTCTTGCGTCTCGAAGGAAATGTGTATTTTTGTCTCCAAATGTATTTATTTTTATTGAAATAAAATAACATCATTGGTCTTAATGAAACACACATACCATTTGGCGTGCTTTCTCCATCTAAAAACAGTTCATTACAAAAGATGTTGATGTTAATACTTCAGATTTTTGGTCACATCAGGAAACGCCATCTGCTTGCAAGTTGTTTTTAGATATTTCCCCGTTTGCACTATTGTTTCTTGTACCATAGCTGCAAAGACAGATTGTCAACTTAGCTCTTAACGTACCCTTGAGACTTCAAAATTTGTCAGGGAAAAATGCTGAAACTTCTCTGGAAATCAGGGAAATGCCAGGGAACTTGTGGCAACCCTGTCTTTGCCTCTCAACCTTCCCCCAGCAGCCGTGGCCGTATGCACGTGTAGCCCTGGAAAGTCATTTTTTGATGCTGATGTGTAGGCTGCCCAACGAAGCAGGATCATAAGGTTCAAATGGCTCTGAGCACTATGGGACTTAACATCTGAGGCCATCAGTCTCCTAGAACTTAGAACTACTTAAACCTAACTAACCTAAGGACACCACACACATCCATGCCCGAGGCAGGATTCGAACCTGCGACCGTAGCGGTCGCGCGGCTCCGCTTGGCCACTCCATCCGGCTCAGGTTCATAGGGCAGGCCGACACTCTTCCCACACAACACGCCTTTTGTGCAGGGTAGTATATGCTGCAGGGTCCGAGAAAAACACGGTTGTGCCCTATCTTCATGGCTATTGTAGCTAGGACGTTATAAATCCCACATTGCAAATACTCATGAAGTTTGCCATTTGTGTGCCAAATGTGGTTGAAATCGATCCAGGGGTTTGGGAGGAGATCTTGGAAATACATAAATACAAACTGTTTCTCTCTCTCTCTCTCTCTCTCTCTCTCTCTCTCTCTCTCTCTTTCTGTGTGTGTGTGTGTGTGTGTGTGTGTGTGTGTGTGTGTGTGTGTGTGTGTGTGTACAACGTAGGCCACCAAAACCTAGCACAGCAAATGTTGCGGTAATGGAAAGTGCTTTTGATGTGCGGTTTTCACAGAATGTATTGTTAGTCAGGGACTTGTATTGTTTGCCAATTAACAGATTGTAATGCTATTTAGAAAGTGTACCTTTTTTTGCAAACTTACTTTTTTAAATGGAACAATGTATGTTGATATTAACAAACTAAGCGTAGGGTAAATTCGAATGTGAATGGTGTTTGTTGCAGGATCCTAGTGCGATGTCGTATTTTGAGATTTCCACGCTGACACTAGTTTCCGCCATTTGGCCTGTGTCGTTGATAGGTACAAGATTGTGTTTACTTACAGTGTGTTTATGTGTTCCTTTAGTGCATTGCGACTTGGAAAACAGACATGCTCATGGTGTATGGAGAGTGTGGGAAGAATTTAATTCGTTCTTGTACGGTGTTTGCGGCAAGATATCCCAGTGGACGTCGAAAGTCTCGACAATTGTCAGCCTCTTCAACCAGTTACGTGAAAGTTGTAGTGTGCCACCTAGACAAGGTAACAGAAGGGGGAAATTAATGTTCTTGCTGCGGTTGCAGTTGATCCGCACATTAGCTCCAGTTCAGTCGCACGAGGAAGTGGCACGAATGAGGCAAGTGTCCTGCACATCATCCATCGATATATATTTCATCCCTATCACTACTCCCTCCATCAAGAGCTGCATGGAAACTATTATGAATATCATGTTAACTTCTGTTCGTGGACCTTAAGACAGCATACTCCTGATGTGTCATGTATCTTATTTACTGAAGAAGGCACATTTACGTATCATGGCCAGTTAAACCGCCGAAATATGCCCTCTCGGTCTGTTGACAATCGCCGTAGGCTTCGTCAGTTGGAACACCAGCGACCATGGAGTGTAAACATATGGTGTGGGATAGTGAACCATCAGCTCAACATTGAACGCGCACTAGTACCGCAGTCTTCTAACAGACCATCATCGACGGATGCAAGAAGACGTTCATCTGCAAAGTAGAACGAACCTCTGGTTCCAACATATGTCTGTCCAGACCATAGTGCACGAAGTATTACAGTATACACTATGTGATCGAAAGTATCCGGATACCCCCAAAAACATACGTTTATCATATTAGGTGCATTGTGCTGCCACTTACTCCCTGGTGCTCCATATCGGCGACCTCAGTAGTCATTAGACGTCGTGAGAGAGCAGAATGGGGCGTTCCGCGGAACTCACAGACTTCGAACGTGGTCAGGTGATTGGGTGTCACTTGTGTCATACGTCTGTAGACGAGATTACGACACTCCTAAACATCCCTAGGTCCACTGTTTCCGATGTGCCGATGTGACAGTGAAGTGAAAACTTGAAGGGACACGTACAGCACAAAAGCGTACAGGCCGACCTCGTCTGTTGACGGATAGAGACCGCCGACAGTTGAAGATGGTAGTAATGTGTAATAGGCGGGAGGTGAGAAAACTTTGATTTCATGGTCTAGCGGCTGCTCATAAGCCACACATCACGCCGGTAAATGCCAAACGACGCCTCGCTTGGTGTAAGGAGCGTAAACATTGGACGATTGAACAGTGGAAAAACTTTGTGTGGAGTGACGAATCGCGGTACCCAATGTGGCGATCCGATGGCAGGGTGTGGGTATGGTGAATGCCCGGTGAACGTCATCTGACAGCGTGTGTAGTGTCAATAGTAAAATTCGGAGGCGGTGGTGTCAAGGTGTGGTCGTGTTTTTCATGGAGGGTCTTCCACCCCTTGTTTTGCGTGGCACTATCACAGCACAGGCCTACACTGATGTTTTAAGCACCTTCTTGCTTCCCACTGTTGAAGAGCAATTCGGAGATGGCAATTGCATCTTTCAACACGATCGAGCACCTGATCACAATGCACGGCCTGTGGCGGAGTGGTTACGCGACAATAACATCCCTGTAACGGACTGGCCTGCACAGTGCCCTGGCCTGAAGTTTGTAGAACACCTTTGGGATGTTTCGGAACGCCGACTTCGTGCTAGGCCTCACCGACCGACATCGATACCTCCCCTCATTGCAGCACTCCGTGAAGAATGGGCTGCGAGTCCCCAAGAAACCTTCCAGCACCTGGTTGAACGTGTGCCTGCGAGAGTGGAAGCTGTCATCAAGGCTAAGGGTGGGCCAAAAACATATTGAAGTCCAGTATTACCGATGGAGGGCGCCACGACCTTGTAAGTCATTTTCAGCCAGATGTCCAGATACTTTTGATCACATAGTGTATCTTCACGGTGTGTTTCCAAATCGTTGTATTGGACGCAGAGGACCTGTTCCTTGGCCGGTCCGTTCCCTGCATTTGACGCCTGTAGGCTTTTTGCTGTGGGAAAAGCTGAAGCCGGTCGTATTGGCCGAAAGGGTTCTAGGCGCTTCAGTCTGGAACCGCGCGACTGCTACGGTCGCAGGTTCGAATCCTGCCTCGGGTATGGATGTGTGTGATGTCCTTAGGTTAGTTATGTTTAAGTAGTTCTAAGCTCTAGGGGACTGATAACCTCAGATGTTCAGACCTATAGTGCTTAGAGGCATTTTTGAAAAGCAGAAAGACGCTCTCTACAAGGACGTACCAGGTACACCCAATGACGTACAACGACTTATTACTGCAGCCTACTCGGACAGCTCCGCTGAAACTCCTGGACCTGTGCCGCTGTCTTTGTATACTAGACTGGAAGCGTGTACTGCCGCTGCCGGTGGTCATTTTGAACACAACCTGTGGTGGTCAGTTATCTTGTTGCTGGTCAGCATCCACTACTGTATGTACTTGTATTGTTCTCCAGTGTGTGTTGCTACAGTTATTGTACAAGTTCGGTGTCGGAACTTCTTAAAATACGATATCTCGTAAATGACTCCCACTAGAATCCTACATGAATCACCGGTGACATTTTAATTTACTCTAATTTTAATCTGTTAATATCAATAGACATTATTCCATTTAAAAAGTGTATGTTTGCACCAAAATACTTTCTAAGTGCTATTACAGTCTGCTGATTGCTTAACAATACTGGCCCTGGCTACCAGTCGATTCTGTGTAAACCGTGTCGGGAAACATCCCCCACGATTCTACAGAACGTCGAAATTACGATTACGATGAAAATATTGTATTCTTTGCTGAAGAAACTGCTGCTGAGCATTGTAATAGAAACTTTCTTTGTCAGACGACATGTGAGTGCGACATGCGGCAGAAGATATTTTGCTTTGGCGTTCGCAAGTCGGACAACGTATGGAGTGGGGTATCTGATGAAACCACGCCGACACAACTCTCAGATGCCGTCACATTTCATCGCAGCTAGGGTGGCCAGGTTCAGGAATAAAAAATCCGGCCATTTTGCCCTAAAAGCTGGGCTAACTACTTTAAATAGAAATGGACAGTTGGGTAATTTCAATGGTTTATTAATAATCAAGTAGTCAGTTTCATGCGAGATCAATGTTAAACGTACTTAAAACAACGATGGAATTTTTATTTATGGCATTCGTCATGTCACCGGCCCACAATTCTTCGCGACTGGTTTGAAGAAGAGCCTGGACTGTTTGAGCGAATAGTCTGGCCACCCAGATCACCCGGCATGAATCCCAAAGGACATTTATGGTTCGTAATCGAGAGATCAGTTCGTGCACGAAATCCTGCACCGACGGCACCTTCGCAATTATGGATGGCTCTAGAGGCATCGTGGCTCAGTTTTTCTGCAGGGTATGAACCATAGACCTTGCCGTTGGTGGGGAGGCTTGCGTGCCTCAGCGATACAGATGGCCATACCGTAGGTGCAACCACAACGGAGGGGTATCTGTTGAGAGGCCAGACAAACGTGTGGTTCCTGAAGAGGGGCAGCAGCCTTTTCAGTAGTTGCAGGGGCAACAGTCTGGATGATTGACTAATCTGGCCTTGTAACAATAACCAAAACGGCCTTGCTGTGCTGGTACTGCGAACGGCTGCAAGCAAGGGGAAACTACGGCCGTAATTTTTCCCGAGGACATGCAGCTTTGCTGTATGGTTAAAGGATGATGGCGTCCTCTTGGGTAAAATACTCCGGAGGTAAGGGAAACTACGGCCGTAATTTTTTCTGAGGGCATGGAGGTTTACTGTATGGTTAAATGATGATGGCGTCCTCTTAGGTAAAATACTCCGCAGGTAAAATAGTCCCCAATACGGATCTCCGGGCGGGGACTACTCGAGAGGACGTCGTTATCAGGAGAAAGAAAACTGGCGTTCTACGGATCGGAGCGTGGAATGTCAGATCCCTTAATCGGGCAGGTAGGTTACAAAATTTTAAAAGGGAAATGGATAGGTTGAAGTTAGATATAGTGGGAATTAGTGAAGTTCGGTGGCAGGAGGAACAAGACTTTTGGTCAGGTGAATAAAGGGTTATAAATACAAAATCAAACAGGGGTAGTGCAGGAGCAGGTTTAATAATAAATTAAAAAATAGGATTGCGGGTAAGCTACTACCAACACCATATTGAACGCATTATTGTGGCCAAGATAGACACGAAGCCCATGCCTACCACAGTAGTACAAGTTTATAAGCCAACTAGCTCTGCAGATGATGAAGAAATTGATGAAATGTATGATGAGATAAAAGAAATTATTGAGGTAGTGAAGGGAGATGAAAATTTAATAGTCATGGGTGACTGGAATTCGGTAGTAGGAAAAGGGAGAGAAGGAAACATAGTAGGTGAATATGGATTGGGGGAGAGAGTGAAAAATGAAGCTGCCTGGTAGATTTTTGCACAGAGCATAACTTAATCATAGCTAACACTTGGTTCAAGAATCATAAAAGAAGGTTGTATACATGGAAGAATCCTGGAGATACTAGAAGGTATCAGATAGATTATATAATGGTAAGACAGAGATTTGGGAACCAGGTTTTAAATTGTAAGACATTTCCAGGGGCAGATGTGGACTCTGACCCCAGTCTATTGGTTATGAACTGTAGATTGATACTGAAGAAACTGCAAAAAGGTGGGAAATTAAGGAGATGGGACCTGGGACCTGGATAAACTGAAAGAACCAGAGGTTGTACAGAGTTTAAGGGAGAGCATAAGGGAACAATTGACAGGAATGGGGGAAAGAAATACAGTAGAAGAAGAATGGGTAGCTTTGAGGAATGAAGTAGCGAAGGCAGCAGAGGATCAAGTAGGTAAAAAGACGAGGGCTAGTAGAAATCCTTGGGTAACAGAAGAAATATTGAATTTAATTTATGAAAGGAGAAAATATAAAACGCAGTAAATGAAGCAGGCAAAAAGGAATACAAAGGTCTCAAAAATGAGAACGACAGGAAGTGTATAATGGCTAAGCAGGGAGGCTAGAGGACAAATGTAAGGATGTAGAGGCTTATCTCACTAGGGGTAAGATAGATACTGCCTACAGGAAAATTAAAGACACCTTTGGAGAAAAGAGAGCCACTTGTATGAATGTCAAGAGCTCAGATGGAAACCCAGTTCTAAGCAAAGAAGGGAAAGCAGAAAGGTGGAAGGAGTATATAGAGGGCCTATGCAAGGGCGATGTACTTGAGGACAATATTATGAAAATGGAAGAGGATGTAGATGAAGATGAAATGGGAGATAAGATACTGCGTGAAGAGTTTGACAGAGCACTGCAAGACCTGAGTCGAAACAAGGCCCCGGGAGTAGACAACATTCCATTAGAACTACTGACGGCCTTGGGAGAGCCAGTCCTGACAAAACTCAACCATCAGGTGAGCAAGATGTACGAGACAGGCGAAATACCCTCAGTCTTGAAGAAGAGTATAATAATTCAATTCCCAAAGAAAGCAGGTGTTGACAGATGTGAAAATTACCGAACTATCAGTTTAATAAGTCACGGCTGCAAAATACTAACGCGAATTCTTTACAGACGAATGGAAAAACTGGTAGAAGCCGACCTCGGCGAAGATCAGTTTGGATTCCGCAGAAATGTTGGAACACGTGAGGCAATACTGACCCTACGACTTATCTTAGAAGCTAGA
Organism: Schistocerca serialis cubense; assembly: GCF_023864345.2. Taxonomy (NCBI): domain Eukaryota; kingdom Metazoa; phylum Arthropoda; class Insecta; order Orthoptera; family Acrididae; genus Schistocerca; species Schistocerca serialis. The sequence goes on from NC_064638.1 coordinate 568,053,769, forward strand.
TTAAGGAAAGGCAAAACTACGTTTCTGGCATTTGTAGACATTGAGATAGCTTTTGACAATGTTTACTGGAATACTCTCTTTCAAATTCTAAAGGTGGCAGGGATAAAATACAGGGAGCGAAAAGCTATTTACAATTTGTTCAGAAACCAGATGGCAGTTATAAGAGTCGAGAGGCATGAAAGGGAAGCAGCGGTTGGGAAGGGAGTGAGACAGGGTTGTAGCCTGTCCCCGATGTTATTCAATCTCTATATTGAGCAAGCAGTAAAGGAAACAAAAGAAAAATTCGGAGTAGGTATTAAAGTCCATGGAGAAGAAATAAAAACGTTGAGGTTCGCCGATGACATTGTAATTCTGTCAGAGACAGCAAAGGACTTGGAAGAGCAGTTGAACGGAATGGATAGTGTCTTGAAAGGAGGATATAATATGAACATCAACAAAAGCAAAACGAGGATAATGGAATGTAGTCGAATTAAGTCGGCTGTAGCTGAGGCAATTAGATTAGGAAATGAGACACTTAAAGTAGTAAAGGAGTTTTGTTATTTGGGGAGAAAAATAACTGATGATGGTCGAAATAGAGAGGATATAGAATGTAGACTGGCAATGGCAAGGAAAACGTTTCTCAAGAAGAGAAAGTTGTTAACATAGATAATTGATTTAAGTGTGAGGAAGTCGTTTCTGAAAGTATTTGGAGTTTAGCCATGTATGGAAGTGAAACATGGACGATAAATACTTTGGACAAGAAGAGAGTAGAAGCTTTCGAAATGTGGTGCTACAGAAGAATGCTGAAAATTAGATGGGTAGATCACATAACTAATGAGGAGGTATTGAATAGAATTGGGGAGAAGAGGAGTTTGTGGCACAACTTGACAAGAAGAAGGGACCGGTTGGTCGGTCATGTTCTGAGGCATCAGGGGATCACAAATTTAGCATTGGAGGGCAGCGTGGAGGGTAAAAATCGTAGATGGAGACCAAGAGATGAATACACTAAGCAGATTCAGAAGGATGTAGGTTGCAATAAGTACTGGGAGATGAAGCAGCTTGCACAGGATAGAGTAGCATGGAGAGCTGTATCAAACCAGTCTCAGGACTGAAGAAGACGACGACGACGACAACAACAACAACTACAACAACATTTCTGACGACGTTTTGAGGCAATGCCACGTCCAGATGCTGCACTGTGCCAGGCAATAGGAGACCTGAAACTATATTGGGAGGTATCCCTTGGCTTTTGTTACCTCAGTGTATAATTTGGCAGTGTTATAGCAACTAAAAGCTCAGTCTTCTTATTTGTCCAGACTTCTTCCTGACTGATTCTATTTCTCACTTGCGTGTCTCAAAAGGGGTAGGACTGATGCGCAAGCGTAGCGGGGTGGAGATGGTTGGCATCGACTGATCGATACATTCTACTCTTCCTTGCCCGCTCAGCGCATAGCTTAGTTGTCATATTGTGCGTTAGGCTTGTCCGACCGACGAAGAGAAACATCAGGCCCACACATTAGAACAGCATTGATTGGTATTCTACACTCATGCTCATAAATTAAGGATAATGCTGATACATGGTGAAACAATGCTCTGGTGGGCGGTTTGCGGGTTTAAATCACCTCGGCGAATGACCATGCGGTGCATTTGACCTGCGGTCGTCGCACGGTGGAGCTGGCAGCAGTCCATATACACAGAGGTGTGTTGGTGCATGTCAGAGTACGTACGGTGCAGCGAGTAAGTGTGAAGACGTTTTCAGACGTGCTAATGGTGAATGTGTGTTGAAAATGGCTCAAAGAACACATATTGATGACGTTATGAGGGGTACAATACTAGGGCGACTGGAGCCTGGTCAAACACAGCAGGTCGTAGCATGGGCCCTCCGTGTGCCAGAAAGTGTGATATCAAGATTATGGCATCTATTCCAGCAGACAGGAAACGTGTCCAGGCGCTACAGTACGGGACGTCCACAGTGTGCAACACCACAAGAAGGCCGATGTCTGACCATCAGTGCCCGCAGACGGCCACGGAGTACTGCAGGTGCCGGCCGAAGTGGCCGTGTGGTTAAAGGCGCTACAGTCTGGAACCGCAAGACCGCTCCGGTCGCAGGTTCGAATCCTGCCTCGGGCATGGATGTTTGTGACGTCCTTAGGTTAGTTAGGTTTAAGTAGTTCTAAGTTCTAGGGGACTAATGACCTCAGCAGTTGAGTCCCATAGTGCTCAGAGCCAGTACTGCAGGTAGCCTTGCTCGGGACATTACCGCAGCCACTGGAACAGTTGTCTCCAGTCACACATTCTACAGACGACTGAACAGACATGGTTTATTCGCCCGGAGACCTGCAAGGTGCATTCCACTGACCCCTGGTCACAGGAGAGCCCGTAAAGCCTGGTGTCAAGAACACAGTACATGTTCATTGGAACAGCGGTCCCAGGTTATGTTCACGGACGAAGGTATAGTCTGAAGAGTGATTCTCGCCGGGTTTTCGTTGCACGTACACCCCTGCATGTCTTTGACAGGGGAACTGTAAAAGCTCAGGTGTATCTGGACGTCATTTTGCACCATTTTTCACGGGTGCAGTTGGTCCCACCCTCCTCCTGATGGATGATAACGCACGGCCCCACCGAGCTGCCATCGTGGTGGAGTACCTTGGAACAGAAGATATCACGAATGGAGTGGCCTGCCTGTTCTCCCGACCTAAACCCCATCGAGCACGTCTGGAATGCTCTCGGTCAACGTATCGCAGCACGTCTTCAAACGCCTACGACACTTCAGGAGCTCCGACAGGCACTGGTGCAAGAATGGGAGGCTATACCCCAGCAGCTGCTCGATCACCTGATCCAGAGTATGCCAACCCGTTGTGCGGCCTGTGTACGTGTGCATGGTGATCATATCCCATATTGATGTCGGGGGTACATACGCCGGAAACAGTGGCGTTTTGTAGCACATGTGTTTCGGGACGGTTTTCTCAACTTGTCACCAATACCGTGGACTTACAGATCTGTGTCGTGTGTGTTCCCTATGTGCCTATGGTATTAGCGCCAGTTTTGTGTAGTGCCGCGTTGTGTGGCACCACATTCTTCAATTATCCTTAATTTATGAGCATGAGCTGGCCGTGGTGGCCGTGCGGTTCTAGGCGCTGCAGTCCGGAACCGCGGGACTGCTACGGTCGCAGGTTCGAATCCTGCCTCGGGCATGGATGTGTGATATGTCCTTAGGTTAGTTAGGTTTAAGTAGTTCTAAGTTCTAGGGGACTGATGACCTAAGATGTTAGTCCCATAGTGCTCAGAGCCATTTGAACCATTTTTTATGAGCATGAGTGTATATATCCATATGATATATCTCCTATGCCTCCTTAGACTTATTCTGCATGCTGACGTCATTATCTTGCAACCGGCGTTAGCTGTGCGTTCTCTGCTTCGTCACCAAAACGCCTAACAAAAGCCGGACAGGACGGACTTGGATAAATTCTTTAACAAGACACTATGGCAAAAAGCCGGAGATATCCGATTAAAG